>NC_046977.1:3665378-3730378 GCF_009769545.1 Cyclopterus lumpus | reverse complement strand
TTTTTACTAAGTGTTTTTTGTATCAATTGTAATAAATTAATATGTTCCTAATAAAGTAATATCTAATCTAATCTAATCTAAAGTTCAGTTGCAAAATATTAGAAACACCTCTCTACATCTCTACAACTTTTTAGGATAACTTTTTGTACCCCACGTATTCTAAATGAACATTTCTATAAACACGTTTGTATTGTCTTCAATGGGATAGACAATTATTAAAATTAAACATGTTAATATAAACAAAGAGGTCATGTGACCATGTGTCCTGTGAGAGGCGTATTAACATTACTTCAGACCCTCGTCAATGGAGACAAACAGTACACGGACTCACGAGTAGATACATTATTACATTACAGATAAGTAGCTCACAAGTCTCTTTTGTGAGAGTTGTTTTCCTGAATTGTCTTCCAGCCTTTTGGTGGTTAAACATTATTTGGTCTTTTTTCGGTGTATTTCTTGCCAACATCTCCAGATATGTGAATAACAACGTTCCCCGCGGTCCGCGGTGCTGTCCGTGGTGCTGATGATGCAACGATGTCGCTGCTTTAGGGTCTTAAATAACAAACTTAGCCTGTTTGTGTATTATAAAGTTACATACTGCTGGACTTTAATATACGTACAACAAAGTTAAAACAATAACCATCATTTCATATAAGTCTTTTAATATTTAGACCTTTAAATGTCTGCAACAATCTTTACTTTCTAAGTTAATAATATGTAAATATTGTGTTCACAGCTGGCTATGCTGCCACCAAGTGGCCACATAAACCAATCAGCGCAGGTCTCACCGTGACATATCTCCACGCTGACATTATCTCACCTTTCTATGTACTTTTACTTCTCGATATATGCCACAAAACTATAATTATAGTTACATATTTTTAAAAAAAGCAAGACGTATAGAATAGCCTACAGTTCTGCTTCTGTGGTGACTTCAGCTGGTTAGTCCGGATTCAAGATTCAAGAGATTTTCTTTGTCGTTTGCAATGTAAAAAAGTGCATTTGAGTTACTGGAGCAACGCTCACTGAAGGTATATAAAAGCCTTATAGATAAATACAAAAATGTAATTAAAAGAGCAGCATTTATAAAACAAGGTTGTCTACTTAAATGTGGTTTAAAATGGTTTTCCCTTCATCAGGACTGCTTGGACAAACGCTGACACGTCAGTTTTCTCAATGCACCTTGTGAATGCACGTTGTACAGTATCAAGTCTTTTTCCAAGTGTTCAAGCCACATTACAGCATTTACACACACAACTTACAGCAAACATTAAGAGTCTTTGTAACCGACTGATGATGCAGAGTCACAACTTTCAGAAGTCACTGATTGCAGCCGCCATGTTCTTTTCTGACTGATACATGCAGATAGAAGCAGAAAGGTCTCTCTGTTTGATTAGCTGTTCATGCGGTGCCCTCACGGTGCCCTCTGGGTCAAACATGGTCACATGGCAGCGATGACGCAAAGCCGAGGATCAGCTGTGAATCTTCTGTGGAAAACCAACTTTACTGGAAACGTTGCCTTTGAAAAGGTTCATTGAGAGACGTAAAAAGACACTAGACTGTAAAGAAAAGACACTAGACTGTAAAGAAAAGACACTAGACTGTAAGGAAAAGACATGAGACTGTACAGAAAAGACATGAGAAGACACAAGATTGTAAAGAAAAGACACTAGACTGTAAAGAAAAGACATGAGACTGTATAGAAAAGACATGAGAAGACACGAGATTGTAAAGAAAAGACACTAGACTGTAAAGAAAAGACATGAGACTGTACAGAAAAGACATGAGACTGTATAGAAAAGACACGAGAAGACACAAGATTGTAAAGAAAAGACACTAGACTGTAAAGAAAAGACACACGACTGTAAAGAAAAGACACGAGACTGTAAAGAAAAGACACGAGACTGTACAGAAAAGACACTAGACTGTAAAGAAAAGACACAAGACTGTACAGAAAAGACACAATACTGTACAGAAAAGACACGAGACTGTAAAGAAAAGACACGAGACTGTACAGAAAAGACACAAGACTGTAAAGAAAAGACACAATACTGTACAGAAAAGACACAAGACTGTACAGAAAAGACACAAGACTAAAGAAAAGACACGAGACTGTAAAGAAAAGACAAGAGACTGTAAAGAAAAGACACAAGACTGTACAGAAAAGACACAATACTGTACAGAAAAGACACGAGACTGTACAGAAAAGACACAATACTGTACAGAAAAGACACAAGACTGTAAAGAAAAGACACGAGACTGTAAAGAAAAGACACTAGACTGTAAAGAAAAGACACAAGACTGTAAAGAAAAGACACAAGACTGTACAGAAAAGACACGAGACTGTAAAGAAAAGACACTAGACTGTAAAGAAAAGACACTAGACTGTAAAGAAAAGACACAATACTGTACAGAAAAGACACAATACTGTAAAGAAAAGACACACTACTGTACAGAAAAGACACGAGACTAAAGAAAAGACACAAGACTGTAAAGAAAAGACACAAGACTGTAAAGAAAAGACACAATACTGTAAAGAAAAGACACAATACTGTACAGAAAAGACACAAGACTGTAAAGAAAAGACACGAGATTGTAAAGAAAAGACACACTACTGTACAGAAAAGACACGAGACTAAAGAAAAGACACAAGACTGTAAAGAAAAGACACGAGACTGTAAAGAAAAGACACAAGACTGTACAGAAAAGACACAAGACTGTAAAGAAAAGACACAAGACTGTAAAGAAAAGACACAAGACTGTAAAGAAAAGACACGAGACTGTACAGAAAAGACACGAGACTGTAAAGAAAAGACACAAGACTGTAAAGAAAAGACACAAGACTGTAAAGAAAAGACACGAGACTGTAAAGAAAAGACACAAGACTGTAAAGAAAAGACACAAGACTGTAAAGAAAAGACACGAGACTGTAAAGAAAAGACACGAGACTGTAAAGAAAAGACACGAGACTGTACAGAAAAGACACAAGACTGTAAAGAAAAGACACAAGACTTAAAATGCACAATATAAAACGAGTAAAAAGAAAAACAACGGCCCTCATACTGGTTGTTAACGCTGCTGCAGTGGTCGGGCCTCATACTGGTTATTAATAATTGTCGTGCCTGGCCAATGTTACGGCCTTCTGCCAACGGGGCTGCCAGCTTGTCTTCTTTCAAAAGAGTGTTTACAAAACCAAGTAAAGATAGCTTGTATCTAGAGACACAGAATAATAAACAAGGCTTCATCTGGGGGTACAGTGAGGAAGATGATCGATACAATCGTTGGTTTCTTTGGTGAGAAAGTACTTCTTAAAATCCAAGAAGAAAGTTACTTCACTGTCTGAGCTGCTGACAGTAAATTAACTAAAGAAAAACTTCCCCATTACTTCACGTTTCTTTCTACGATTATGCGATCAACCTGTACCTGTAGTACCCAGATGCACCTGGAACCAGCTGAAATATTTTTTATATGTCTCACTCCACAGTCTCACTCCACAGTCTGACTCCAATGCCTCACTCCAAAGTCTCACTCCACATTCTCACTCCAACGTCTCACTCCAATGTCTCACTCCACATTCTCACTCCAACGTATCACTCCACATTCTCACTCCAATGTCTCACTCCACATTCTCACTCCAATGTCTCACTCCACATTCTCACTCCAACGTCTCACTCCACATTCTCACTTTAACGTCTCACTCCACATTCTCACTCCAACATATCACTCCACATTCTCACTCCAACGTCTCACTCCAGTCACTCTCCAACGTCTCACTCCACATTCTCACTTCACAGTCTCACTTCAACGTCTCACTCCACAGTCTCACTTCAACGTCTCACTCCAACGCCTCACTTCACATTCTCACTCCATATTCTTACTCCAACGTCTCACTCCACTTTCTCTTGGGAAAGCACCGGTCTCAGACGGAGCACACACACACATCATGTGGTCTGGATTCCCCCGGTCAGGAGGGGACTCCAGAGCTAGACCACAACGCCGTAGTCCAGCCGGGGGGGGGTCACTCAGAGTGCCGCGGAGCCCAGAGTGCGTTCCCACGGAAACGAGGAACAGCGGCTCAGCGAGATGGAAAACACAAGATGTTGCAACCGAGACGCTTTTTTAATCGTACGGGAGTGCGTTTTATTATTTATTATGTGCAAAAAGGCTTCATGAAGTCTCTATTTGGTGTTTAAATATGCTTTAAAATGAGCGTTAAAAAAAAGGGCCTTTTCACTTTTTAAAACCACTATATGACAAGGAAAGCTTTAATTGGATTTTATCCGACTTGGTGTTTAATAACTATCTCAATACTTCTGTGAGAACGTGATCCTAAATAAATGGATAGATTTTTTTTCTGCAGGAATCTTGTAGTTTGGCCCACTTCAAGGTAAGTAGGATGTAGCTCAGGATCAATAAGTCAAGCTTCATTTCACACACAATCTACCTCTTAAATCACCTGCTGAGCACAAAGCAGCAGATGAACTTGTTTATGTAAACATAAGCAACAAAAAAAGGGGAAAAGTGTTTCAACACGCAGAAATTAGTTTGAATCTTTGCCTTTTTTGTGTGTGTTTTGTGCGTTCCTCTCTCTCCGCTCCAGAACACGTCTTTCAGCTTACACATCATTACCACGTCTCATAAATCAAAAGAATACTTTCATGTCTCGACAAGGAGCTCGTCTCCGCCCCTCAAAGGTTTGGAGAGCGTAAACAAACGTTGACTTTTCAACGCACAGGCGAAGCACGTTATCAACGTTATTAATCAGCAAACATGCACTAATGCTCCAGCAAAGAAGTCATCGGGGAGTTATGCATGAAAAATGATGAGTGATAATAAAATGATGAGTGATAATAAACTTTAATTCAAAGTGCTGTTTTCTGCTCACTAGTCTGGAGGAGGACGTGCAACATGTCGTCAACTCGCCTCAAACTAATGATGCATTCATCTCCCTCCTCAACTTCCATGTTATTTCATGCCACGTAGTCGTAGAAGTTACAGATGTTGAAATAGTTTTCTTCGAATCAGCAGTCCGATCATGTCAACACTCGATATGACTCAAGTATGAAAAGGCTCTTCGTAATAACCGCGTTACAGATATTTGTCATATTCTAATGTTTGTATCATTTGTAAAGTCGGGCTTATCGATTCATTTGTTCAAAACCCAGCTGGCGAGTGGTTTTAAAGGCCGGGGGCCGCGACCCCCACGCTGGCTTCTGATGCCGTAGACGTGAGGCGCTGACCTGTGCATCTGTGTTAAGTGATGTCGACTTTATGCACGCTTTTTTAGTGCGGATTGAGGTTTTATTTATTGTTGTTCCTCATATTCACTGCTGCTTTCAGGCCAAATTGCCCCTTCTGGGACATAAAAGCCTTCCTCTGCACATCCATCAGTTACTGCTGAAGTGCACGTGGTGAGAGAGAGAGAGAGAGAGAGAGAGAGTAGGTGTGGAAAAGGTGGAGCGGAGAGAGAGAGAGAGAGAGAGAGAGTAGGTGTGGAAAAGGTGAAGCGGAGAGAGAGAGAGAGAGGGAGTGCATGAAAAGGACAAAAGCCCTAAAGAAAAGAAAACGTGTATATTCAAATATGTAATTTGGATGCAAAAGACCTGGTTAGAGTTTGATTGTATGAAACGGCTTCAACACTCAATCGTGCTGTGGAAAGGAGGAGATGTAATAAATAATATTGACAATAAGGACTTATATGTATACGCGTTTCTGTACATGACCAGTGCGGTCCGGCTGTTAGCTGTTAGCTTAGCATCGAGACTGAAAAGCAGTTTATATCTTGTTTCTTTTAATCCAAATGTTCTTCATCTGTCTGATCCGGGCCTCACTCTTTTATTTAATTTATTTGTTTTAGTTGCAGTGAACTCAGGAGCAGCTACGGAGATTTAAATAAATATAGAGAGAAAGGTCAGAGGTCGTCAAACTGATGAAAGCCTGTTTGGAGAGGAATTCACGTGGTAAACATCGGCCCGTTGGACTCAGAGGGGGACATTTACCGAAATGCCTTTTGCCCCAATGATGCCGTGACGTTGTAATATTTAATCTTTATGAGAAGAATATGAAGTATGTCTGGAACTCTGGAATGAATGAAGTCAGTCTCGTAGGACTCGGGTCTTGGGAAAAGTTAGCGAGGTTAATGTGATTTATAAATCTCACTCAGCCGTCTTTTGCCTTTTGACTGCACGACCTTGTAGTATTATTACGAGGTCGTACTGGACGTCACCGTACCGGCATCTTCACTGAATGAACTGAATAGTGCAACATGGATCACCTGTTCATCTGCACAATATAATCACATTTCATCTGCAACAAAAAAATGAACAATTCAAAAGCTCGATGGAACTTGCATCTTGTATCTTTCTAGTTCTCAAGGTGCTGAACACACACACATACACACATTTACACACACATCCACACACACATCCACACACACATTCACACACGCATCCACACACGCATTTACACACACATCCACACACGCATCCACACATCCACACACGCATCCACACACGCATTCACACACGCATTCACACACACATTCACACACACATCCACACACGCATCCACACACGCATCCACACACGCATTCACACACGCATTCACACACGCATTCACACACGCATCCACACACGCATTCACACACGCATCCACACATCCACACACGCATCCACACACGCATCCACACACACACGCATTCACACACACACGCATTCACACACGCATCCACACACACATCCACACACACATCCACACACACATTCACACACATCCACACACACATCCACACACACATCCACACACACATCCACACACACATCCACACACACATTCACACACACATTCACACACACATCCACACACACATTCACACACACATCCACACACACATCCACACACACATTCACACACACATTCACACACACATCCACACACACATTCACACACACATCCACACACACATTCACACACACATCCACACACCCATCCACACACACATCCACACACACATTCACACACACATCCACACACACATTCACACACACATTCACACACACATCCACACACACATCCACACACCCATCCACACACACATCCACACACACATTCACACACACACATCCCCCCCCCTATCACACACACATCCACACACACATTCACACACACATCCACACACACATTCACACACACATCCACACACACATTCACACACACATCCACACACACGTTCACACACACATCCACACACACACATTCACACACACATTCACACACACATCCACACACACGTTCACACACACATCCACACACACACATTCACACACACATCCACACACACATCCACACACACATTCACACACACATTCACACACACATCCACACACACATTCACACACACATCCACACACACATTCACACACACATCCACACACCCATCCACACACACATCCACACACACATTCACACACACATCCACACACACATTCACACACACATTCACACACACATCCACACACACATCCACACACCCATCCACACACACATCCACACACACATTCACACACACACATCCCCCCCCCTATCACACACACATCCACACACACATTCACACACACATCCACACACACATTCACACACACATCCACACACACATTCACACACACATCCACACACACGTTCACACACACATCCACACACACACATTCACACACACATTCACACACACATCCACACACACGTTCACACACACATCCACACACACACATTCACACACACATTCACACACACAGTGGTGGCAGAGGCCGCCGTGTGAGGCGTCACCTCGGACCGGAGGAGCCGGGGATCGAACCGTGAATCACTCAATGAGTTCGTCAAAGTTTTATTTTACCAGATTATTGAGATATATTGTAAGTGGCATTAGCAGGAATATAATACAGCCGTTGATATACGGCCTCTTTACCTTCTGCCATTGTGCCTCGTTACCTGCTAAGTCACGAGCAGCGAGTCTTTTGACGTGTTGAACCAGCACATGGCGTACGCCACTTACTCTATCGCGAGCCTCAAACTCTCACGCTGCATCTGAAGGCGGCCGCGGCCTCGAGGTCTTACAGGGTATCAGGTCTTACTCAAGACCTTCCTCGGGGTCTTAGAGGGTATCAGGTCTTACTCAAGACCTTCCTCGGGGTCTTAGAGGGTATCAGGTCTTACTCAAGAGCTTCCTCAGGGTCTTACAGGGTATCAGGTCTTACTCAAGAGCTTCATCAGGGTCTTACAGGGTATCAGGTCTTACTCAAGACCTTCCTCAGGGTCTTACAGGGTATCAGGTCTTACTCAAGAGCTTCCTCAGGGTCTTACAGGGTATCAGGTCTTACTCAAGACCTTCCTCAGGGTCTTACAGGGTATCAGGTCTTACTCAAGAACTTCCTCAGGGTCATAGAGGGTATCAGGTCTTACTCAAGACCTTCCTCAGGGTCTTACAGGGTATCAGGTCTTACTCAAGACCTTCCTCAGGGTCTTACAGGGTGTCAGGTCTTACTCAAGACCTTCCTCAGGGTCTTACAGGGTATCAGGTCTTACTCAAGACCTTCCTCGAGGTCTTACAGGGTATCAGGTCTTACTCAAGAGCTTCATCAGGGTCTTACAGGGTATCAGGTCTTACTCAAGACCTTCCTCAGGGTCTTACAGGGTATCAGGTCTTACTCAAGAACTTCCTCAGGGTCATAGAGGGTATCAGGTCTTACTCAAGACCTTCCTCAGGGTCTTACAGGGTATCAGGTCTTACTCAAGACCTTCCTCAGGGTCTTACAGGGTGTCAGGTCTTACTCAAGACCTTCCTCAGGGTCTTACAGGGTATCAGGTCTTACTCAAGACCTTCCTCAGGGTCTTACAGGGTATCAGGTCTTACTCAAGACCTTCCTCAGGGTCTTACAGGGTATCAGGTCTTACTCAAGAGCTTCATCGGGGTCTTACAGGGTATCAGGTCTTACTCAAGAGCTTCCTCAGGGTCATAGAGGGTATCAGGTCCTACTCAAGACCTTCCTCAGGGTCTTACAGGGTATCAGGTCTTACTCAAGACCTTCCTCAGGGTCTTACAGGGTATCAGGTCTTACTCAAGAGCTTCCTCAGGGTCTTACAGGGTGTCAGGTCTTACTCAAGAGCTTCCTCAGGGTCTTACAGGGTGTCAGGTCTTACTCAAGACCTTTATCATGGTCTTACAGGGTATCAGGTCTTACTCAAGACCTTCCTCAGGGTCTTACAGGGTATCAGGTCTTACTCAAGACCTTCCTCTGGGTCTTACAGGGTATCAGGTCTTACTCAAGCCTACCCCCCGCCCCCCCCCCCCCCCCTCCCTCAGGAAGCCGCCCGCCTCAAACAGGAAGTGTTTTTCTTTTCTTTCTCTACAAATGTTTCAACACTCTGCCTGCAGGCCCCACATTTTTTTAAGTATTGTATTATATGTCTATAATAATAAAACAATAACGATAATGATGTCATGTGTGTGGCATATTTGAACGTATTCTCCTCTGAGATGTGTTGTTTTATGTCCTTTATATTGCCATGCAAGACGTTCTCTCCTCCTGACCTTTAACCTTCATCCTTTTCCTTTAGTTTGATGGGGCGTCCAGGTTCATCTCTGAGGTCAGAGGGTCGTAGAAAGTGGCAGAACTTTCCTCCTCGGTCCAATAAACACAACTTTCTATGACCAGGCAGGCACATCCTGTCCTAAAACACACACACACACACCTACACACACGCAATTCACAATTCATTATTATTTTTATTATCAACTATTTTCTGGAATATATGAGAGTTGAAGGGATTAAATAAGTATATATGTGTGTGTGTGTGTGTGTGTGTGTGTGTGCGCGCGTGTGACCTTCGACTGCCTCACCAAACATCTGAAATATAAAAATATAAAGACTCTTATTTGTATTTGCCAAAGTGCCCGAGGAAACACAGGTTGAAGAATCTGAAATTAAAATGATTATTTAATAGCTGAGCATCGAGTTTATTTAAACAAAAGCTTCCTCTGAGTCCTCGGAGGCAGCGGCGGCTTTTATATTTAGTTTGGAAACCTGCAGCGAGCCCGAGGGCTAAAATGGAGGCGAGCGCCAATGAGGGAACATGTCCTCAGTAGTCAGAGAGAGTGCACACACACACGCACGCACACACACACACACACACACATTTTTATAGGATGTAACTGGCATGCAGAGGAGAAGTTTTTCGCGGTTCAACCGTCGTCATCTTTGCACATTTACGGCCCAGGAATGCCGGAGAGAGCAGGTGCGGCCCGGCGGTTTCATACCTGACGCCTGCAGCCACCGATGGTGTCATTCCATTCTGATATGAAACACAGGTGAATAAATATTACGTGTGTGGGAGGGGCCGAGAAGGCTGCAAGTTTGCTGTGATTATCCAAAATAATCCCGATTCATGACATAATCCCGAATAATCGTCAAAATGTGCACGAATGCACTAAAACAGTTTTGAATCAAATATTTTTTATTGCACGTGAGAAATGTCTTCTTTTTTTTTTTTTTGGTGAGCATCCTTTATAGTGAAATAAATAAATAGCCACTTTATGTGAGCTCTATTTTCCACTTTCCCACCACGTTGATGAGCAAGGCAGCTTTTCCAAGACACTTTTTAATTTATTTATTTAACCTTTATTTAGCCAGGCGAAACAGATTAATGGGCAGATTCTGTCTGAGACATGGCAACCGGTTTATCTGGGCCGAATAATGTAATAAATAAATAATATTACATTACGTAATAACATTAAGATAACGTTGTCTCTCTCATATACACAATAAAAAAAAGTATTTTAAACTGGCTTTATAAGTTTTAAATAATAGTTGTAAAGGCAATCGTAACAGGCAACCACTAGGGCCTTTATGATTTAGCGAACACGTTAATAATAAAACACAACTCCATACTATCAAGTGTGCCTGATGAAGCCACGGCCATCAAATTATTTCTGACAATACTGTCAGCGCTGAAAGGTCATTTTCCAAGCTAAAACTGATCAAAACACATCTCAGAAGCTCCATGTCACAAGAGAGGCTGTCAGGTCTGGCCATCCTTAGCATAGAGAATAAACGTGGGCGCAGTTTAGATGTAAAGAGCGTGGTTAAAGACTTAAAGACTTAAAGACGCGCACATGTGTATTCAAATGCAAACCTGTAGAAAGTAGCCTGCCGGTGTATCGACTATATGTAGGCATATTTGTTATGTTGTAACATATGTTCTGTTTGAGCTGTTTGATAGGCCCCAACATATGTAGAGGCCTGTCGGGGAAATGCAGACGTACACAACTCTGAGCTGTGTGTGTGTGTGTGTGTGTGTGTGATGAAAAGTGCATGAAAGGTATGCGTCTTAATTGGCTAATTATACGACGTCTCTCTCTCACAGTGAAACCCGGAGCGCTCTGGGACATGAAGTACTGGATGTTTGCTCCTCGAGCCGCCGGAGGGGGAAATAGTTTGCAACTGTTGAGACTTGTTGCTCTGAAGCTTGTGTTAAAACTGCCCCCCCCCCCCCACCCCCACCCCCATTTCTCAAAAAAGCAGCTGGTAACCTTATAATAAGAAACCTTATTAAGTATATTAGCAATAACTGTTGTTTTCTTTGTATATTTGTTATTCGTCCGTTTCAAAAAGGTTAAACATTAATTGCACATTTCTTTCCGTAGACACGAAACCAGTTGGCTGTGGATTTGGAGTTCTGATGTGCTATCAGACGGCTGCGTGTTAATCATCTACATTTGTGCGTAAAGGAAGGACGGCGATGATGGGAATCGGACGTCATCTCAAAAACACGGTGACCCCGTTAACAAAATAATCTCGCCGCTCTCCCCCAGAGGCTCGTCTGCATCCCACCGATGGCCGATGGGTCCTGAGATCGGCCTCAACAAATAACCACTTGTGTTTCTGCTCACAACCATTTAAAAAAACATTGTTTTCGGCCCGGAGTGCAGCCAGCTGGGCAGCTCCCACTTTATCTAAAAACTTGATTCTCTTTTTATGTCTTGAACCGCAACTGATCCCACTGCTGATGTGTTTGGGAATGTTTTTTAGTACTAAGACTTCGCCCTTTAATCTGTGCTGTTTTACAGAACTGGGGGAGTAAACCTGACTCCCTCGGGGGGGGGGTTGACTCCTTCCTAATGACATGGGAAGTTTGTGTGGGATGTTTGATTAGCTGCACACAAACACACAAACACACACACACACACACACACACACACACAACCATGTATGGCCTTCTGTCTCCATCGAGTCTCAGAGTCCTGATCGTGGACGTCGTTAGAGGAACGCAACGACGGACACATCGGGACTCGCCTCCCTTAATTAGAACAAAAAGGGATCTTCAATAAGACTCTCGGCAGCAGAATAAACAAGAACGTGCAGATCAGCGCTGAGAAGGGAAGAAGAGAAGAGAGGAGAGAAGAGGAGAGAAGAGAAGAAGAGAGGAGAGAAGAGAAGAGAAGAAGAGAAGAGGAGAAAAGAAGAGACGCTCGCCGCCTGTTAATAAACGGATCCTTGAGTTTCTCTTTAATCCCTAAACTTGTTCCCCGATGTTCGTGAGGTCACATGACCCTTCTGCCCAGATTGGACCTGCTTTGGGGGGGGGGGGGCTCATAACCTCCATGAGGGAACTCAGAAATGTAACTTTTCCCAGGCCGAGACAGTTTTCAGTTTCAGAGTTGCTCAATAAACTCTTTCGTTGTGCCGAAGCTGCACAATAACACAAAGTTAGAAAAGGTCATTATCTATTTATAAAATAGTCCTGCGCATAGTGAAGATGACATGATGAAAACCAGGTGTGAAGATTCATAAGCGATGACTAATACGTCTTTCATAGAAAATGAGTTTCCTAACTCTAATCTAAACTCGTTATCTTTGTCAGACAATGACGGATTAAAAAAGAAACTCAGAGACATGTTTCACGTCATTGTTCTCGTTGTAGGATCCACTGATGGAGAACAACATTCAATGTTAAAGTTTCGAAGCTCCGCTAAGTTGATATTCAGCAGTTTGATTTTATCTAAATTATGCAAATAAAAAAAAGTCCCTGTCTCGATTATCCAGACTCGAGATGCAAATCAGAGCCAGTTGGCCCAAAAGGAGTGCGAGGAGGGAACGGATGAGGATGTTTTCATTTTTTAATGGAGCTTTGTGAACAATGTGGCAAATGCCAAAAGCCTCGAGTAACATTATTATTTGTGCACAAAGCAGTTCAAAATAAACCTGCTGTTTACATCTGAAAATGCATTGTTTTTGATGCGAGAGCCAAAGAGTCACGACACACAAGGAAAGGGGGGTTTGAATCCCTTTGGAGAGCTCCATGAAACCTATAAGAACGTCTCATCAATGGCGGACCACCTGTAGTGTGACGCCTCCTGCACCCTCGGGCGCGTTGTACCTGCACGGTGAACCGAGCAGCATCGGATCTGGTAGAGCTGCACAACGTGAAAGGGTGTTAACGGTGTCCAAAGCCATTCGTCAAGGTCATCTCCTCTGGACCAGAATGATCCCCTTCTGGATGTCTGAAGGTTCTTATTGACGAGGAGCATTTGACCTCCTCTCTGGTTGTTCTTCTCCTCTTTGAACCCCGAGGGCAGGGGAAGTGGCATCTCTCCCCTCAGGCCTCAGAGTCGGTTTCGTACATGACACATTTTCTAAGCGCGCGTCACGAATCACTCGGCACATCCTAACATCCTGCTCACAGGCGTCTTGTTTAATGGCCGTAAACAACAGAGACGGGTTTGTTAGTCGCTCCTTGTTTGAGTCGGAGGAACACAATATCAACTTCCAGACGAGCGTCCTAACAAACTCTGGGATATTTATATTCCATACAGCTGTTTGTGCTGCACACAATCCAAGTAAAACAGAATGCTGACAAATAAATGTCTGGACTCTGATGAAGGATCACAGATGGAGACGATGCGACGCTCATATCTCAAAGTGTTTATGCGCAACATGAAATGAAAATGTATTTATTTCCCCTTTATGTATTAAATTCTTTGAGGGTGTTGGTTGCGGAGCCTCGAGCTGACTCAGCGGAGTGTTGAGAAGCAGGAAAGAGCGGCTGAGAGGTGCAGTTAACCACGTGTTATAAACGAAATGTAATAACATGTCGGTGAACTTTGATGAATTCATAACCAACGTGCACGAGAGTCTGGCTCCACCTGCACGTTGTATATAGAAAAATAAAGACTCACTTATTGAAAAGCATTTTGAAAAGTACAAACTTTGACTATAAGTATAAAGCATCACATTGAAATACTTCCACTACGTTTAATCTGATTTTCTCTCATACATGATTCATTATTTGGCCCTGACGACGTCTGACAGACGACATCAGAGAGAACGTTGGATAAAGAAGTGAAACTAAGTCTGTCCTCGCGCTGCATGATGGGCCGCGCGCTCTCCACAACAGCTCACTGGCTGAATGAAGAGAGGAGGAGGAGCCGCCTCCAGTCGCCCTTCAGGAGGAGACGTGCCTGTCAGTCTCCAGAGTGACAGCAGCGTGAAGGAGTGGACATGTTCATCCTGGTGGATCTGCTCCTCTGTTCCCATCACGGACCTTTGGGGACTGTTTTTAGGTTTTAATGCCGTGCGTAAAAGGGACATTCGGACGCGATGGATTTGCTTCTTGTTGGAGATCCTGGACACCGCGCACTGAAGGCCACTACTTCGGAAGTTAAGTTGTCAGTGTGAATCAGTAAGAGAGGAAAAAAAAGTCCCTTGCAGATATGAACTCCACGGCAGCGCACGGGAGATTTCAACCGGCCACCATCCCGGCGATTATGTTCATTTTCGGGATGGTGGGGAACGTCATCGCGATCGTGGTTCTGCGGATCTCACGAAAGGAACAGAAGGAAACCACTTTTTACACCCTGGTGTGCGGGCTGGCGGTGACGGACCTGCTGGGCACGCTGCTGGCCAGCCCCGTCACCATCGCGACCTACGTGAAGGGCGCGTGGCCCGGGGGGGAGCCGCTGTGCCAGTACTCCGGCTTCATCCTGCTCTTCTTCTTCTTGGTCCAGCTCTGCATCGTGTTCGCGATGTCCGTGGAGAGATACCTGGCCATCAACCACGCGTATTTCTACAACCAGAACGTCAACCAGAAGCTCGCCGCGCTCACTCTTGTGGCCATCTACATGTCCAACGTCGTGTTTTGCGCGCTGCCCAGTTTGGGGTTCGGGCACGTGACGCGCCAGAGACCCGGCACGTGGTGCTTCATCGACTGGCACAACAACCAAACCACGGTGGCGACTTTTAATCTGATGTACGCGGGTGTGAATTCCGTCATCGTGCTCGCCACCATCATATGCAACGTGATGGTGTGCGGGGCCCTGATCCTGATGCACAAGCGCTTCATCCGACGCACGTCGCTGGGCTCGGACCAGAGGCGCGCATCGGACCTGCGGCGCAGGCGCAGCTTCGGCCGGTTGGCCGGAGCGGAGATCCAGATGGTGATCCTGCTGATAGCGACCTCGGCCGTGGTTCTCATCTGCTCCATTCCGTTAGTGGTGAGTGTCACATTAACACGTGTCCGGGTTGCCCGACAAGTACGTTTTTACGCGTTTATGTCACAAAAAAAGGAACATGCAACATATTATATTCACCCGAAATGAATGTCATGAAAATGGACATTTAAATAAGTGTTGACCTCGTGGATTAATACACGATGACAACAAGCAGACAGGAGCTGGTTAATGAAAGTGATCAGAACTCCGTGTCCCCGTTCTGCGGCTTGATGACGCGTTGTTGTTCACGCGTTCATCCACACTTTAAAAACAACTTTTTCAAAGATATTGCTTCCGCATTTATGTGGTTGAGAAGCTGTCAGATGTCGTGTGAACTCTCTGAGAGTGAGTTGGCTCTCTGGAGCTGCAGAGGAGCGCGTGAGGTGTCCGCAGGTGTTCGCTCGTGCGCTGCAGGATGACTTCCGGCTTCTTTACAGTCAAAGCCTTCTTAAAAGAGATGTTTCCTGCTTTGCTGTAAACTTCACTGGGGAAAACCCCTACAGTCCTCCTTCTGTGTTAATATGTATTCAGTTGAGTTAATAAGAGTGCAATCAAATTAGAACAAAAGTTCCCTAACTTGAGATAAACCCTGGAAAGTATTTGTGGCTCCTCTTCCATTGCAAACATGTTGGAAAGGATTATTATTATTATTATGATTATAATTTAAGTGCATGGCATTGTTTACTTGGAAATGTAAAAATATGAAGGCCTTTGTGACTCTGGTTCTGTGATTAACCTGCAGCTCAGTGGCCAAAGGCGTCACGTGAGTGACGATGAGACCTGTTTATTGGCCCTCTGCCAGCTCCACGCTGCTGTGGTTACAGAGAGGAGACATCCAGCCAAGTGTCTGTTTAGTTTTGACCATGCTGTGCCAGCCGAGGAGGGAAATGTTCAATAAACAGTTCCATGGCTCTTCTAATGAAGTGAAGACCGGTTTGTGCTTGTAAAAACACAATGGGTTCTGCACCTGAACTGATGCTCCTTTGTCCAACAACCCACCCCTCAGTCCCTAAACTGACCTCCTGTCTCTCTTCTGCCCCTCAGCTGAGGATCTTTGAGAACCAGCTGTCCAGAAACCAGACGGAGGAGCGTTCCGGGTTGAACAAAGACCTGCTGGCCATCCGCATGGCCTCCGTCAACCCCATCTTGGACCCTTGGATCTACATCCTGCTCAGCAAGACGGTGGTCCTCAAGCTGATGGAGAAAATAAAGTGCCTGTTCTGCAAAATGGGCGGGCGGGGCCGAAGCGGCGGCGGCGGCGGGCGCTTCCGCTGCGCCGACGGCGGCCTCTCGTCCTCCATCGTCTCGCGGGACTCCCCGTCGCTGGTGTCGGGAGAGCCGACGGATATGGTGAGCACCTCAAAGACCTTCTTGTACCCGTCCAAGGCCGCCACGAGGCCGTCTCACGCGGGGACGCCGCGAGGCCCCCACCGGGAGGTCGAGGCCCCTCGGAGGGGGCTTTCGGACCGCGACCGAGGGGGCAGGGCGGCGGCCTTGAAAGAACTCCTGATGTGTCGCGAGGACCCGGCGCTCCGCGTGACCTTCACGGACGAGAGCGCCGACGTGCAGGAGAAGTGCATATGAGCATCCCTCGTTGTCACGGCAACGGGACTTCAGATAGAAGTGAGCAAAGAGGCGATGATAAAAGGAAACGCATCTGAAGACGGCGTCGCCATCCATCTGTAGATATCCTGTTTGACACGTGCATTATCGAACATAAACACCCATAATCCATGAATTAATAATTTACCACAAACACCACACAGATAAATCAATCCACGTCGGCACAACCAGAGGAGCTCACTGCGAATTACTGTAAAGAAAATGTGAAAAGTGTTCCACGATGTTAATTTATTGCATGTACAATTGTATTGTTTTTTTCTTTCAATTGTGTTGTCATCGTCTTCTCCGTGAGAAGGTCCGTGTAGCTGGGAGCCGTTTTGAATCGGTTCACGATGAATGTGTTGAGAACATCAAAGTCGATATCAAAGCATAATAAAGTAAAAACATCCCCCTGCATGTCATGTGCTTTCCCACTGGAGGATGTTAGGAACTTAATATGTTATTATAAAATCATTTGACTTCATGTTCTTCTCATCCAATCAGACTTTATGGGGTAATTAAGACAATATTACCTATTTCCTGTCTTGATGACTTTAAAAGGTTTTTGCCTTTTCTGGATAGATTTCTATAAAGATTGATATAAATACCATGTTCATGTTTTTAATGTTAAAGTGGTTGTTGTTGTTGTTGTTGTTGTCGTAGCAACAGCCCGTGTGTACCATAACATGTTAAATCTCTTGTGAAAAGAGACTAATGTACTGAATTCTTAAATGAACGTAGAATAAACATGTAAATATTCATATAAATTGGTGTCACTTTTTGGTTTGTATGTGAAGTATGTTGAGAGGACGTTTCTTAAATATTCATGATTATGTACGGCGTGAGAGGGCATTTAAGGGAAGTTTATGGAATTTAGTAACTGATTAATCTTCTTAATCTAAAATAAATCCCTGGTCACTTAAATGTGAGGAAGTGCTGATTTTTATTATTGGAAGTAGACTTTTGGAGGGTTTTTGCACAAAAGAAATATGTTCATTTTATTTTATAGCTCAAAAGATTATTGAATAAAATGATAATCTGATCTGCATTTCATACTAAATTTAAAAGACTTGTGAGTGAGTCGCATCCTTATCAGATCAGAAACATAATCCAATGAACCTGGACGAGGAAATGAAATATCGATCCTCCATAGAGGGACTTTCTTTAAGCCCTTTTCCAGGACTTCAGACCTGCGCCCCTCTTCGGTGCAGACGTCTGCAGTGATGTGTTATTTATCTTTTTTATTGAGCTTCACCGTGCACCAGCGTCCATTTGTCCAATCTGAGCCTCTGACTGGTGCGGCGTCGCCCAACGTGACCACACGAGACACATTATGATCACATATGTTGGGCTACCCGACATCAAGTCACCCGGCACACAGGTGATCTCTATTTATCTGGTATCGCAACACCTTAAAACATCTGCAGCAGCTATTACAAACAAGGGTGTGTCTACTTATAATAATAATGTTCTCCTTGTTATATACTTGTATTTATCTTATATTGATTTGTAGAGACGTCTTCTCTTTGTTTTGCAACCTTGCCGGTTAACTTCCAGTAAACTAATATCAACAGTTCAGAATCATGGCAGAAACCCAAAGTTTACATGACCAGACTTAAAGTATTAGTATACGTTCACTTTGTTTATTACGACCTCCGGGATTCCAAAAGTGTGACTTTGATCTTGTTTTCCACTGAAATGCTGATGAAGTAACTTTGGTTTCTGTATTTTGAAGCTGAACCAACAAAACAAAAAACACACTTAATACGTTTGTTTTCACCAGAGGTTCATTTTTCCACATTTGATTTAAATCAGAAGATCGAAACTGCATCAAATCCATTCACACAATAAATCAGTTTTAACACTTTTTGTGCACGTTTTACAACAGAAAGATCAGCTTTGAAATTAAGTTTAATCTTGTGGTTCGTCTCTGCAACACACACACACACACACACACACACACACACACACAGCTGAAGAAGCAAACGGACCTTGTTGCAGAAAGTAGATCCTAACGTCCGTCAGCTGACAGCTAGACGCCATGAGGTGAAACACAGAACTAGGGGACGCTAAAGTTTGAAGCTTCAAAACATGTAAAAACTTTACGTGCACTTTACACACGGTCACCATTAAAGGGGGACGGAAAACGTAAAGCAGCACAACTCGACTGTCTTTTACATTTTAACCTTCACGTTGGCTTGAAGGTTACGCTTCAAAGTCCTCTTGCTTTGACAAACTGTTCCTCCTCTGACCCGTCGTCCCCGGCGAGCACGTTCCTGACGTTCCCCTCGGCGTCCATGACCACGGCGGTCCTCTTCAGCTCCTCGTAGCGCGCCTGCCGCTCCGCCACCGCCACGCAGGCGGCGAGCACCTCGTCGGACTCGAAGTCGTAGTCCCGCTGGAGCTCGGGGGCGTTGAGGATCTGCTCCTTGGCGGCCTCCTCTTGCCGAGTCTTCTCCTTGGAGGCCAAGTGCTGCTTCTGTAACCTCCACGCCCACTGCAGGTCCTCCTGCCACAGGGCGCCCTCCGACGGGCACAGGTGGATCGCTACCTGGAAGGACCTCACGGCCTGCGGGGGGACAAGCATGAAACAAGCTTTTCCTTTTAGAAAAAGGCGTGTTTATAACCAGAAAGACTCTTCACATTCTCTGCGCTGGAGGCCCGATTTACGGTTTCATTAAGACTGACTGTGCAGTCGATGGGAAAATGATTGTCCCACTGAAGGGATATAAAAATAAATTAAAACGTCCACTTCCGCCGTGACAGTCTGTGGAATAGTGAAATCCATCCGTGCATGATATCTAAATCAATTCTGAACAGATGTCTCAGCAGATTGGATGAAAACCAGTTGGATAATATGGTCATAAAGCCCATTAGATAAATGAACGTGACTTCAATATAACAGAAAAACACATTTAAATAACACTTTAAGAAACCACTTTAGCACCCGGCCGACAAAACAAGGAAATGAAACTTGATAAGGAAATATCAAGTTAAGCTCATTTCAAGGAGAACCCAAACAACAGAGAAGAGCTGCTCAGCCTGGAGAACAAAGCACGGCTCTGTGAGCTCTTTTAAAAAAAGAAAAGAAAAAGAGAACGATCAGATTTTAGAAGACATTAAATCGGTTGGAAGTGGTTAAAACTACACAAGAGCAAGAGCCGTGTTTTTAATTAGTTTTGGCCCGTCATCAAAACAAACACTGAATTAACATTAATTATTAACAGCTTACCTGCTGCTGGCGATGCAACAGCGTGTAACTGGTATTCCACCGCGGGAGGCTGTGAGTCAACCGGCTGGTTGGGAGAGCGTTGCCAGGTGTTGATACGTCAACGCGATACGACGTGAGAGGGGAGGGGGGGGGGGGGGGGGGGGGGTTCTAGTTTGTGTGTTTTCGTGACCGTTAACTGCTCCTCGCCGGTGAGGAAGAGGAAGCAGAGATAAAAGATTCAATAACAGATTTGTGTCGAAGCCTTAAGAGAGAGAGACAAACCTACATCCTCCAGGTTTGAATGTAATGAGCGACGCAAACAGACCAACAGACAAACAGACAAACAGACCAACAGACCAACAGACCAACAGACAAACAGACAAACAGACCAACAGACCAACAGACCAACAGACCAACAGACCAACAGACCAACAGACCAACAGACCAACAGACAAACAGACAAACAGACCAACAGACCAACAGACCAACAGACCAACAGACCAACAGACCAACAGACCAACAGACCAACAGACCAACAGACCAACAAACAAACAGACCAACAAACAAACAGACAAACAGACCAACAGACAAACAAACTGGCTTCAAAGAAGCAAAAACATCATTGAGAATAAACTAAACCGGTAAGACCCTAAAACGTGATGAGTTCCTATGTGAAAGCCCTTAATGGGAAACACTGCTTACAACATTAAGTGAAACAACCTGCACCGTCAAGCCTCCGAGAGGTTAACCGTCTTTAGACGTTAAACACGTTCCCAAAGCATCTCGTCAAGTTTAATCTTGAACTAAAGTCAAACAAACAAAGTCGACCGACTCGGGGGGCAGATTAACCTGCTCCGTCGTAACCATGACGAGATGATTAAAAGACGTCAATCAGAAGCTACGTGTTTGTTGTATTTGGGTTCTTTCCCAGTAGAGAAACATTAAAGGAGGAACAGACTCGTGGGGAATCGCTGCCCACACCTTGCACCAACAGGCACGACTCAAACACGTCGACGCACACAAAAGGTCTCGACTGGACAGGTCTTGCTAAAAATAGACGTGCCCCCGTTCCTCTCCATTAACTCCTTTATACGACGAGGCGTGTCCATATTTGTTTTTAGCGCAGGTAACTTTCAACACTTCCCATTGTTGTTGTTCCCTCTCCGGCGGGGGCCTCTCGGGGTGTGACACGCGGGCGCCATTATTAACCGAAAGGGGTTTACAGCCTCGTTTGCTGGGCTCTGAATGGGCCGGGGGGGGGGGGGGGGTGTAACCGAGATCCGTGGGTTGCGTACACCCACAGGTCCCAACGTGTTCGTTCGGGGGCCAATTTGAGCAATCGTCCCAAGGCACTCCGGGGGCGCTGCCTTTTTTTTTTTTTTTTTTCAAGAAAAGAAGTAAACAGAAGTAACCGACGGATCTCGACAGCCCTTCAAAAGCCAACACGTGCCCGATTTATAGCTACAACAATAACAAAGAAAAAGGAGGTGTGGTTTCAAAACATTCAAAAGACGATAATGGGGCCCTTCCACCGACTGAGTTACGCAACACGAGGGAGCTGCAATGTCGCTGTCTCAGACGAGTGCAGGTGACGGTGCATTCAGGGGACTCATTGTTTTGCCCCTGAGTGCAGGTGACGGTGCATTCAGGGGACTCATTGTTTTGCCCCTGAGTGCAGGTGACGGTGCATTCAGGGGGTCTGAGACTCATTGTTTTGCCCCTGAGTGCAGGTGACGGTGCATTCAGGGGGGTCTGAGACTCATTGTTTTGCCACTGAGTGCAGGTGACGGTGCATTCAGGGGGTCTGAGACTCATTGTTTTGCCCCTGAGTGCAGGTGACGGTGCATTCAGGGGGGTCTGAGACTCATTGTTTTGCCACTGAGTGCAGGTGACGGTGCATTCAGGGGGGTCTGAGACTCATTGTTTTGCCACTGAGTGCAGGTGACGGTGCATTCAGGGGGTCTGAGACTCACCAGGTCCACCTCTCCCAGGTTGAGCTGGGCCCGGCCCAGAGTCTGCCAGCCCTCCCACCAAAGGGGGCGGAACTTCACCGCCATCTCTGCCGCCTTCACCGCGGGAAACACTTCCTGTAAAATGGTCAGTACCTGTGGAGGAAAAGCACAAATGATTTTTAAGAGTGGGATTTCCAATACGAGCACATAGTTGGGATGTTTCCCAACGCCGATAATGTTTCATGTCGTTGCAAAATGAATGTCTTTTGGTTTTGGACTGTTGAGTGGACAAAACGAGGCATTATGTAGACCAAACTAGCCCTCGACTCAGTCCTCATTAGAACAGAGTGTACAGAATAAAACACATTTGAGACAAAAAGTTACGCAAGAAGCTCCTTAATTATCAAGAGTGGTTGAGTAGAGTATTCTGGGACTGTAACATGAGGGACACGCTTTGTATTGGTCATGCATACAGGTTTGTATTATTATTATGATACAAGAATAACACTGATACAAACCACGAATACTCATTAATGTCTCTGAACGTTGGGAAGCAACATGGCAAAAACCATTAATATGCATGAGGGATGGAGGTTTTTGATTCATACTGAAGGAGGCTTTTAAAAAACACAGATCACAGATGAACAGAGCAATTCATGTTAATTGGAAAAGCGCAATTAAGTTAAATTGGAAGAAAGTGACGAAGGGAAGACAGAAGACGAGCATCAGCGAAACCGTCCTCGTCATCTGGGTCCGTGAGGGGAATATGATGAGCTCCAGTCTAACTGTATGATGGACACTAGTAGGTTAGATGTGCTGTGTGTGTGTGTGTGTGTGTGTGTGTGTAGTCACAACACATTGGAGCTGAATCTACACAAACAATGTCGTCTTTCAAGAAACAAAAATCCCATTTGCGGTGGTTTCCACGTCCTGGGCCTCTAATGATTTCCTTCTCGTATGACCCATAATGGATACTATTATATTAGGCAAACAATGGTCAGGGCAATAAGGAGGTATTTAATTGCGTTTGTCGTCGTAAAATGGACGAGAGAAAGAAATCGAGTTTGTCTGTGCGCCTCCTTCTGGCTTCTCCTTGAGGAAGGAAGGCCAAAGACGAGAGGAAGAGGAAGTGAAACGACAGAAAAGGAACAAGGAAGTGGAGCTAAAGAGACTAAAACATTAAAGCTGTTGAAAACATGCTGGAGAGAATATATATATATATATATATATATATATATATACGTATAATATACCTGAGACTTCATCTCATAGAGGAGTGGGTTGTCTGGAGTCAGCTGGATGGCCTCGTCCAGTTTCTTAATGGCCTCCCAGTGCCTATAGAGAACACACACACACACACACACACACACACACACACACACACACACACAGTTTGTTTATTGCCTCATAAACGGTAACCTGGGTGCACACCTTAATTAATAGATAATTTGCTTGCTGGCTACGATCTAAAGTCAAACACACAGACGTCCTCGCGTTGAGTTGAACGAGGCGCGGCAGTGAAGTGGGACGCTCCGCTCCGTCGGCTCCGCCCTGAGGTTTGATATTCGTTATGCAACCCGACACTTTGTTTGTTTGGTCGATTTCACGAAGCCCTTCGCCGTGCTCATGTTTTTGTTTTTGCCATGAACAGAGAACCCGAGCCTTCCCCTTCCGTTTGCCACACACACACACACACACACACACACAGGTTTTATTTATTGTGGTTATCAGCAAACACAGAGATGTTAATTGTCATGCATGACTTCATCCACCGGTAGCACGACGTGGAGATCCTCACTGTTGAGCCCTGGTGAATATGCTCATATCCAGCATCACTCTCCTCCTCCTCCTCAAGTCAATATTGAATCAAGAATCATACCAATAAAATGACAAAAGGCTTAGAAAGAGTACGAGGAGAAATCCAGAGTTAGACAATAAAATATCTGTCGTGTCTAGATCAGTTATTACTTTTAAAAAAGGAGAAGAAAAGCAATCAAAACCACACAAGACCATTAACGGTGATCAGTTATAAAACTCGGCTTGCAGCTAGAAACCAGAAAAAAGCCTGAGAAAACACACACACACACACACACACACACCACTGCTATATACCAGTAAGAGAGGAGTGAGGAAATGGATCTAGAGTAGTGTGGAAATCGTGCCAACACAAGAAAGACACCACAGAGATCATGTCAGGAACTTAAGCAACAAGTGAGCTCACACACACGCACACACACACACACACGCACACACACACACACACACACACACACTAACAACTCTAAACCGACGACAGTGCCGTTTAAATGAAGAGTGAAACACACGAGATGTCTGCTGTCCAAAAGAAGGCGCGATGCCCAACACGGGCCCATGACATCACTCCGCCTGTGATGTCGTCTAAACCACGAGGGCAGAATAACAAGAAGGCCGTGGGAAGCTTTAGCTCGTTTTGAAATAGCCTTCGAGGGGCCGCGTCACGCAGCTTGCAAATGCGGTTCTAGCCAGAAGGAAATGTACCCGGCACGGCAGCAGCGAAGCCCAAATAACGCGGGGTGTTTGGATGACGACGTGACGGAACCCAGACCTCCTGAACGACTGTGGAGACAAGAAGCTTCAATAAATAAATCGAGGCATTCTTCTGCAACGACACTTTATTCTTTTTTAAAACCTTTGGTGTTGTTTTATAAAGCTTTTTATGACGTTTTCAAAACGATTGCACCCGATTTTTCTATCTTTAAATGTGAACGTGTTGAAATGATGTAATGTTGTTGAGCCACAATAACGAAACAATGATGCAACGCGCCATCATTTAGTCGTTTGTATCTTTTTGATTGTTTGTTCTTTTGGTTCTCTCTCATGTTCCTTTTATCTGTACATTTTGCAAATAACAAAGTGTCAACCAGTCTGTTCGTGCACGAACAAGGAGGACGGGACAGTCCGTCATCCTTGTTCAGATTGTTAATCTGCATGTCGGCAAACAGCTGATCTGACGGAGCACATTTTGGTGAACGTTACCGTGTCGTCTTCTTCTACCGTTCAAGAAGAAAATCTCACACGCGTTTGAAAATCTAGCTTATTGCCGACTGTGCTTATTGTGGCAGTAAAACAGCCACATGTCGCGCGACACTTTCATCCCAAACAGGTACCAGAGGAGCTCTTCAATTCCGATTAGTGGCCGATTTACATCCGACGGCAATGCAACACAACTCCTGGATGACGTCGCCGACCGGACGGCCTCTCAAACCTCCGAACAGCCATTACGGAGCCGCAGGACATCATTTCCCCGGCAGAATCCACTTACATTAAATACAATTACAGGCCGTCACCGAGGGCAACTGCATTACATCTCGTCGACTGGAAAGGGTTTTCACAAAGTGATTGCTAGATGGCTAAAAAAAAAGGGCAATTATATATAGATATATATCAGATAACGGTTCCTGAAATGGCCGATTTTGTTGTGCAGCAGTGTGAATAGAAAAAGAAAAGGCAGTTTTACAAAAAGCAGCCCAGTTTTGCATTTTGAGTCGTAGAATAAACGCAGTGCTGGAAGGAGGAAATATCATTTGAAATAATAAAAAGGGGCGCTAGATTGTGGGAGCTTTTTTTTGTTTTTAAGAAATCTCTTTCTGTTTGAAAAGCTCTCCCTACATTGCTCCATAACTTTTTTCACTCCACTATTAAATATGAGTTAACAGGCCTGGACACCAGCTTCTCCCATGGCCAAAGCATAAATGGTTGTCATGTTAATTTACGATCTACTCCCGAGAGGAGCACAACTCTTTGGCTTTTCAATTCCGTCTCTTTACAAGAACGTACACCAAAACACACAGAGTACTTTCACACACACACACACACACACAAAAAAAGCCATTGAATAAATACCAGGGAAACCTCAAGTTGAGCCTTGGAATTAAACTATTGAATGAATTAACTTCAGTAGCAAGTCAGTCGAAAGCTATTAGCTGCGCTAGATGGGTCTCAGTGCTCTGGACCATGGTGCCCTCCTCTGGAGGGTTTCTGACATGACATGTTGATGCAAAGTTGAGCTCCCTTTGGGATTTATTTTGGAGATACAGAAAGTTTGACTTATATTCAAGAAGTGTTGTAATCCTACTATAATATATATATATTTATTTATTTATATTATATATATATATATATTTTATTAATATGATATATTAGCATCCCTCACCTGCCGTGCTCCGCCAGCACTGCGCCCTCGTCCTTCAGCCTCTGGCTCTTGGCTGCACAGTCCTCCAGAAGGAGCTCTCGCCGCCGCTTGATGGCGTGCTGCCAGTCCACCTCGTCCCCCGCACGCGGCCCGCCGTCCTCGGGCTTCTCCGCCGCGGCCTCAAACTGCTGCACCACCGACTTCAAGACCTTCTCACCAGCTTTCCTCTTCCAGCCAAATGAAGCCATTCTGGGGGGGGGTACATCACATTACAATTAGCTGACGCTTTTATCCAAAGCGATTTACAATAAGTGCATTCAACCATGAGAAGACAAACGGTACAATAACCAAAAAAAGTACAATTTCCTCAAGAAAGCCAAACTACAATGTGTGCATGTTAACCCGAAATAGACTTTTATTTTGAAAAATCAGAAAAACGGGCTAGATTTTGACGTGATGTTACTTAACGTCACTCGGCAGTCTGGTTGCTACACTTAGAGAACGGTATATCTCCTGTTTAAGCACATTACGTATAACTAGTTAAGTTAACTATATAACAGCTAACTTAACGTTAACTAGTTAGCTAGCCAACGTCAACTACAGACGAGTTAGCTAGTAAACGCACTAGCACGCTAGCTAACGTTAGCTGTAACAAACCGAGCTAACACTTGACACCTCAGTACGTTTGGTCACACAAAATTGGACTCGAGTTGATATTAAAACAACACGTTACATTTGCACTCGCGGACTTCTACAGCTTTCCGTGGGCAGAAACTGGAGAAGCTAACGGTGGTTCGCCATATTGTTTGACCCCGGAAGTCTTGGCAATGTTTACGTCGTCTCTTAAAGAGACAAGAACCATTTTTTGTTTTGTTTTGATGATCCACTATCATGCAAAAGCGTAAGTTAAGGACATAGACATATAACACATCTGTATTAAAGTATTATAAGTACATTATACAGTTAGTTACAGTATAATATAAAATAATATAATATACAGTTGTGACTTAAATGTGTGAGACTGACTCACTTTTGCCCACTAGATGGCACCACAGGGATGACTCTTGGCATACTTGACCTTTAGTGTGCTGCAGAAGATGTCGCTTTTAATAAATCTAAATTTGATCTAACATGAGCATTGATTTCAATCACATGTTATTACACAGAATGACCCGAAGAGCTAAATTAGTTAGTGTGATTCCAGAATAACCAAGAAAAAGAAGACAACTTGTGAGTTCATGCTCCGTTCTCCCGTCTTTCAAGCTCATGTGACTTTTCCTGAGATGTCCAAAGACTAGAAACACGCAGAGAAACTTCCGCAAAGTTGTGTGCAATTTAGCAGTTTATTAGGCAGTTGTGTATACAAATGATTTCAACACTGTCCATTCAGATTTACACTGGTCAATCTGTTAGGGTCCCTTTAAACAACAAACAAAAATAGAACAATATTTCTTTGAAGCAGTCCAAACAGATGGACTGGCAGAATTGTATCTTCGGTCCACTAGTAAACTGTCAAAAAAAGGTCACGGTTTCACACATTCATCTTTCCTACAAACCCACTCGAGAAGTTTTGTAATCAAAATTTCAAACTGCCCTATAAAACTAAAAATGTTTAGTTTTACAATATCTTCCCAAGACCATAGTGTTTCTTTACCACGATCAGTTTGTTTCATAAACCGAGACATAAAAGGACAACTATTAAATAGATATTTCAGTCCAAAGTCCCCCCCCCTCCCCTCTGCAGGACAGCAAGAGAAAACAAGTTGATCACAATTATTGTCACTCTTGGCAATTTTTGTCTTCCATAATTTCTCTGAAATGTAAAATTGTTTGTACCAGTGAGATATTTAAAGCCGTATAGAGCTAGAGAAGAAACAGAGCCTTGAGCATCTGCTAACACGTCTTAACACAAATAAAAGTACAACTTTTAAGTGACTGGTACTACAATAACATGCAAAGTTCATCAAAACCTGACAAAAATTAAGATTATTCATGAGAAACCAGTTCACCGTTCAAGTTTGCTTAGTTTTCTCCGATTGCCATAATTTATTAAGTGTCAGCAGTTACTGAGGTCTACAATAGTTTGGCAACAAGAATCAAGATGTTTATTTTACACTTTGCAGTTCATATTTCTCCTTTTTTGGTAACGCAAACACTTCAAATAATCAGTGAATTTTTGACAGTAATTGGGAATTAACAACCCTGACAAAAATAAATATGGACTTCAAACACCTAAAATTGCAAAAAGAAAGTGTCAATAATTCTGATCACTGGATTCCAACTGTTACCGACATACAAACAGTACTGATGATGATAAGGCAGCCGAACACACCAACAACCTTTAAGACCGTGGACAGGAAATGGAGGGAGGTTCATCATACTCGTGATTTAAGACATTTATATATATCCAAGATTTTGTGAGCTTGCAAGTATTCGATATTGTCCGACGTTTTCTTCTTTTTTTTTTTATCAAATATAAATCACCAACACATTTATGTGATGTTGTTTTTCCTTCTTCAAGAACTCCAAACTATCCAGCACGACGTCACAATTCAAAGCTCACGGGTTTGTGTCTCGTCAACCTTCAAAGGAATGTGTGGGCAAAAAAAAAAACACCACATATCCAAAAATGATAATAATTGGATGTATTCACCTGCAATTAGACATTGTCCATGCATTGCATGTAATTGCTACTTTGTCATTGTCAATTTGAGGCCTATACACTTTTGATGGATTGGCATTTACAAATTGGACGTAAGCAAAAAGGCATTTTCAGACTGGGCTCATACTCAAAAATCCTAATTATTAATCTAAAAAAAAGAAGAAAGCAAATACAACAAAAAAGTCAAAACCACTTTGTCATTTTAATGCGACACTGAAAATGATATATTTCTAGATTCTTTTTGACTGTCATGGCAAAATACCTCTTAAATGGTAAAAGCAGGCTATATTTATCTGGAAAGACAATCAAGTATCAGAATAATTGTGATTGAAGGAAACAAAGCTGTGATATTGATTTAAAAACCAGTCAGGAAAAAAAGAAAAAGGGAATATATATATATATATATATATATATATATATATATATATATATATATATATATCTCATCCAGCAATAGATCTTGATGCAAAAAAGAAAAAAGCAACCCAAAAATTCCATTTCCAATAGAACCAACACTCCATCCACTGATAAATATATTCATGTCTTTATATATAAAAATGTAGGGGACAGACAAATTAAAAACATTTTTTTTTTTTTTTTACAAGGACACAAATCGTGAAAATTTAGTCTCCGACAACTCAGATTCAAAAAATAATAATAAAAAAAAGTCCCCGACAGAAATGAAAAGGGTCATTGCACTTCTTCTGAGTCCAATGAGTGTGACGGGCGTGACGACCCCCCTCCCCCCCCTCCCCGATACATCTGCACCGCTTCTCTGTTCCCCACAGAGAGAAAAACAACAAAAACAAGAGCAGCAGGAGAAAAAAAGAACAAAGAAACTTGTGCAAAAAGTGCTTCCTGCACCCTAAACGACTGCCACCCCAAACACCCGACCCTCAACGCGTGGCTTCCTTCTCTGCAGTGATCTTGTTCCCTGCACTGGAAAGCAGTACCCACTGGCTACAGTACAGACAATTCAGTGTAATCACTTGTGTGTATATCTATTAGGTGGGATGTGGTCATTTACCATTAAATTGATCAGGAAATTGTATAAACGCCCTCTTAAATGTTGTTCGGCTCTAGCCATTAAGTAGCCCGTCTTTCATCTTTTAGAATAACCCTTTACGGTCCCAGTCAGCTCCGTACACACACACACACACACACACACCCCCCCCATCCGCTTAGGGAACAGCGACCTGCGTCGGTGCCATGGACCGATCCCTTCATCCTCAGCCGGGTTGAAGTGAGCCATGAATCAGTTGCATGCTTATTGCTATAAAGACACTCGGAGAGGAGAGCGAGAGAGAAAAAAAAAAAAAAAGGCTAGTGATTGTTTTGCGAGCTATCGTGCAAGTAATTTAATAAGATTTGCACACATCTCAAAGAACTCGATGGTGTGGCTTCCCGGTCGGGGGACGGTGGCGACGTCCGCGCCTCCTCCCGTTGAATCGACGGACGAGGTCAGCGATGAAGCTAACGATCCCTCCGCGGCCTTGGCGGGGAGCACAGCGCTGGACGAGGCCGGAGCGTCGGCCCCGTCCACATCGTTCTTAATCGTGGTGCGGTAGTTGCCCACGGACCCAGATCGGAGAGGGGTAGCCGTTCCAGATTTTGCCTCCAACATATCATCTAAAAGAAAAAAAGACAAAACAAACGTTTGCTATAATATACATATGCAAAAAAAAAACAACTTTAAATTAATTAGATTTCCATATCAAGGTTTATAAAAAATAAAAAAGGGCGTATGCAGTTCTTAACAAGTTGAATGAGACATTGCATTCCCTCAAAATAATGACCCTGAAAGCTTTACAAAAGAATCCAGCCTTCCATTCCTGGAATACCAGCGCTTACGGCTCACTTGGCTGTAGCGAGAAGTCAACATGTCGTCTCGTGCCCTTTGTACAGCGAGCCTTTTCTACGTTAATTCTACTCTTAAACACTCTTATCTCGTGTTTGCCTTTGAGGAACCGCCACGCACCGACAGACCGAAAGCACAAGCTCTCAACCCCCGCGTCAATCATTTATGAAGTCTGCACTGAAATACAGAATCCAGACAAGCCGCCTCTGTTCTTTACTCACGTCTTAGTCAATGTAATCGATACAGGACAGTTTAATTAAAGCTCACCGTCTATGCTACGGAAGTCGAGGAGGTAGGTTCTACTGTCCACCTGGTAGAGTTGAAGGCTCATCTTGGTTTGCATCCCGGTGATCGGATTCTTCCTTCTCACGCGTAAATAATAAGGATTCACAACCTGGAGGAGTTATGGAGGGTGAAGAAACCATTACTTTATAAGGCTACCTCTTTAAATGTATCCTGATATCACACATTGTTATATCCAGTTTAATTACTGTTTCAATGTGCGACATACAAATAAATTAAGCACCATTTCAGGCCTATTTTCTTCCCTCATGGAGTTTCTTGCTTACCTTCCACTCATAATCCAGCTGTTTCATGGCCCGGCACACTTCCGACATGATATCATTGGGTCGACTCTGACTCCGGATGCCCAGGTGCCACTTGGCCCTCCTGACACCCTGGTGCTTGGACTTCTGGGGGTTCAGTTCGTCCAGCGTGTGGCGAGGCCTGGGCGGAGTCTCCGCCAACAGGAAGGGAACCCGCTCAGGGTGCACCTTCACAACGCCAGCCACAGAGGCACCGGGCGTGCTCAGGGGCTGGTCGTCTAGAAAAGAGTCGGGCGGGCTGGACGCCAGGTAAAAATCCTTGGCTTCATTCATGATGCGACGATTGTCAATGATGAGATGATAGGCGACGGCCAACGGATCCTGATGGTTGCGACTGTATATGCAGGTCAGGACCTCCTCCTCCGTGCACTCAAACTTCTCACATACCTCCTTCAGGGCCTCGTCGTCGATCATGTTGTTGCTGTAGGACGGGTCCTCGGGGAACAGGTACTTCGGCAGGCCTTGTTTGAACCACTCGTCCTCTCTGCAGGAGGATACGTTATTGTTGTAGTCAAACAAACCACAGACCACGAATGCAACACCGACAATGAGACTAGTTTTTTTAATTCATCTCGCCAGACTCACCGGATCTCTTTGATGGTGGCTCTTTTCATGGGGTCCACCTGCAGCATGTGTTTAAGGAGGCTTATTACCGAAGGGTTCAGGTACTGCGGGGTGAAAAAGATCCCATCGCAGATCTTTTTAAAGAGCGTGGGCACGTGGTCGTCATCAAAGGGAAGCGTCCCACACAACAAGGCATAGAGAATGACCCCGCTGCTCCAGATATCTACCTCCGGACCAGCATATAGCCTGGAGGATGTGTAAAACAATAAACAGTCCTGGAGTTATGAAGGCCACACCGTACCAGATTGTGTTTACTCGGTAACATCTTGTAGCAATTGTTAATGTCGACTTCTGCCGATGGCAAACATTACCTTCCGGAGATGACCTCGGGAGCAGCGTAGTTTGGAGAACCGCAGCTCGTTCGCAGGAACTCTCCATCTGACATCATGTTTGATAATCCTGCACAACATTTGACACGGTTAGAATAAAGTCAGTAGAAGGCATATTTGATTGGTGCATCCCTGAATATAATAAAAAAACAAACATTTAAAAAAAAACACACGGACCCGCTTATAATCTTTTTCTTCCATAGTCCTATTATTAATAGTCAAAAACCAAGTTATGTACTGTGGTGTCCATAACGTTAACAAATGTCACCTGTGAGGACCTGGGTTTAGGACTCGACACGCTTACCGAAGTCTGCAATCTTGGCATTCATGTGTGCATCAAGCAGCACATTTTCAGGCTTGAGGTCTCGGTGCACCACCATGTGTCTGTGGCAGTAGTCTACTGCTGAAATAATCTGCTGGAACAGCCGACGGCTCTCCTTTTCATCCAACTGTCAAAGCAGAAATGTATCCATGAGGTGTGATTCTTCTGTGTGACTGTCACTCTGTAAATGAGCACATCTCAGCTGACTAAGCAGCACTTGGCGTGTGGCGTTATCGTTTTCAAGCTACAGTCTTTTGGTTCACAGGTCGCTGTATCTGCAGGATGGCTATAACACAGAGAAGCACATGATGCACTTGTGTGTTCTGGTCCCCTCACTGAAAACAAAATATGCAAAATCTGCTCCATATGACAAGATGGAAAGAGTGAAGGAAAATGTGGGGCATCATTAGACCGGACGTTAAAACATGTTCCAGTATCGTCGTGTATTACCTTTCCGTTTTTGCAGATGTAGTCGAACAGCTCGCCTCCTGAGACGTACTCCATCACCATGAAGATATCTGTAGGGGTGCTAATAACCTGATACCTGCAGATATAAGCATAAAGTTTAAAATCATATGGGTCAGTTACGAGTTATTATTTCATCGACGGTGCACTGAAACTCCTCTCATGCGCGCCCTCACCGGACCACATTAAATAAACTACAGTTTGTGACTTGTTCCGAGCAAGAACCGCACATTTGTTTACATTTGCGTACATTCTAAATACCACAATTAAATTCATCTAGGATACAGCACATGTGTGCACTAGTTTAAACTTGATGCAGCTACTTAAGCCTTTGTCATTGGTTCATGCTTATACTTTCAGTCCATGGCTTAGTGAGGAATTCTTGCACTTAAGAATCTACACTGGCATTCATCACACATATATTTACACTACACTGGCTATGCGGCTACGCTTGCACATAAGCCCCATTCCTCCCAGTATTATCATATTCAACATCAAGCAGCAGATAAAAAAACTGGAATGTCTGCCAGCAACATTGTAGCCCCTGCAGCTCTGAATAGTAGCAAAACAGTGTTGCGATATTAGTGCGTCTCATTTTAAATCCACCATTACAGCGTCAGTCTAAGAGGTAAGTGCATAAGGATTGTGACAGATTGGTTCCTGTACCAAAGTGTCGGAGATGTGACGGATGCCGACTAACGCTCATACCGTCGGTCTCGGTTGCTACAAACATCCCGTCAACCAAATGAAGGTGTATTGTGTTGCTTCACTTGTACTCAAGCAACACTCTGCACCAGCAGTTGTGCACCCAGTCAAAGATGGGATCTCTCTCACAAACACACACAAAACAGAGTTTACATTCTTTTGCATGCATGACATGGAGCTGGTATTTCGTGCCACACCCCGTGGTCACGTTAATGTCCCTGTAACTGTGGCCTTGGGCACTTGCTGCATACATTCAGGCACAAGGTAGCTCTTCATTTTTTTTTAAATATATATATTTTTAGATGAGTGATTGCTTCAGCACCACCACAGCATCTGTGTGCTTACTTCAGGCTGGTAGTGGTTTATACACTCTCCTAATTACTCATGTGCCTTCAAGCACCAACAGCATACTGAGCTTGCCTCTGATCAGTTTCACCCTCAATTCAGACATGTGGAGTTAAACAATGACTCATTCGAAATTCCTGTAGCTATCTGAACCAATAGATGCAGATGTTGTCAGCAGTGCCGTTAGCTTATTTAAAAACAGGACAGAAGTTGAGGAAAGATGGTGAAGCACTTTTAGATATTAGAATGAAAGGTCAACAGAGAGGATAACCAAAACAGGCAAAGCAGAGTGAGCCGGGGGCTGAAAGGAGAGGAGACTGGGTCAGACAGATATCCCCACATGGATGTATTCTAAAACACGCCATTAAAACCTGGAAATAGCTAAGTGGGTGGCATTAATGTGGCGGCAGGGGGATTATGGAGCAGCGAGCGGGGTGTAATCTAGGACTTACAGTTTAATTATGTGAGGATGCCTGAAAAGCTTGAGGTTCTGGATCTCCCTGCGGATCTTTCCCACCACGTCCAAACTGCGGATCTTCTGCCTGTTCAAGATCTTCACGGCCACTTGGTGCTTGGTCAGCTCATGTTGGCCGACTGCAGGAGGAAAACAAAATGAGCGGCCACGAGCAATACCAATTACAACCCAGGACACACACACTGCCGTTCAAAAGTTCAGAGTCGCCTGTAAAGTATAATTCATACATCAAGTGTATTATTTACGAGTGAAATAAAAATTGGCCCCAAAGGAAGAATTCAAAGCTCATGTCACATGCCAGGGGACAATAATGTTTTAACAATGTTTGCCCCAAACACCCTTAGATTTTTAATTTGTTTTCAACTCCAGAAAAGCACGAGTTGAACAACAATGGTTCTTGCAATTGGGCTCTAAATATTTTTGGGTAGCCGTTGTTATTCGAGCCTTCTGAAGTGAATTTAGCGGTGTGATTTAATAGGTTTAATCTTTGATTCGCCAGTCCATAATATGTTTAGCTGACATTCTGTGATCCGTAGTGTTAACTCTAGACCAACACTCTTTTTCTATTGGGACGTTGGCTTAAGTAACACACCTGTTAATATTGCAGCTTGTTATAGGCATTATTGTGCACTTAACACTGAAACAGGAACGTGTTCCTATTTAAATCTGCACACATTTTGATGCTAATCCTCCAATTAATTTTACCTATGACTGACTGGTCTATTCTTATTTTTGTTCTATTCTTACTGTTGCTTGTCTCTTTCTGCCTTTTCAATTGTCTGGTTAAACCATTGAACAGCATTACATTCTGCATGAACAACCCAGGACCTTTTTTGCAAAACCCTTCATACAAAACATCTAACATATTTGGAAAGAGAACTTTCTACAACCTAAAAGCATTATTTATTCATTTAAAATTAAAAAAAACAGTGTATTTTCTGACCGTGATGTATAAGGTTTCTGTGGCAGGCAATCCCAAACTTTTGAATAGCAGTAAGTGAGGGTTAAAGCGCAAAGTGCATCTCCAAAACACTGACATATCTAGCCATATGCCCCAAAATAAATGTTACCTAAACCCAAATGTGTAATCCTTGGGTTAAAGTGAGTGAAAAATAATTGACTCTACAAAAATAAAAGGGAGAGGGGAGTTAATAAAAACAGCTGCTATTGATTTACCAGTTGTTCTTGTGAACTATTAACCAAGTCTCCAGTAATCAACACCATTATCATGGAGCAAAAGACTGTGGTCTTCTTTCTTCCAACAACAACAACAAATTGCAGCGATGACTCACCAGGAACTGTCTGTAAACAAAGCCTGTTGTTGTTCCGACTTATTTTTACTTAGCTTACTCGTGAGTTCAAAACGCACTGCATTATAAAACAGAAGAGGAAAACATGAGCAAATGCATAGGCACGTTCTCTAAACTCATTCAACCGCACACGTCTCGACGCAAGCAAAGCTATTTATTAACAAACATCACTAATCGTGCCGCCCTCTAGATTGACAACACGGCGGGGTTGACCCTGCTACACACACACACACACACACACACACACACACACAGACACACACACACACACACTTAATAACGGTCTCTCCAATAAGGAGGGCAGAGTTGAAGACCAAATGCCTCCCTCCAAGCTGCAGAACATTCTCGCGTCGTGTTTTAAAAAGAGCGAGAAACAGAAACGACACTAAATGCTCCTCGTTAGCATCTTCCCCATCTAGCGCCATGGCAATAACCCACCAGTCAAGACGGGGTTACTTCCCGGTGTCTTGACAAGCGACTTGTGGCTTTCTGGGCTAACTTAGCTACGCTACTAACTGACATAACATAAACAGCATTGCGTGGCTGCCGTTTGCATCTGCGGATACATCTCCCCCACCCCCCAAAAAAAGAAAACGTCACGTCTGAGAGAAACAAGTTGAGCTAACTAGCGGGACGCGAGGACAACAAGTGTGCTGCCTTCCTGGCGTTGCGACGAGTTAGCTTCTCGCGGCATGCTAGCTTAGCATGCTAAGCTAGAAGCTCCGGTTGCCACCATCTTTCAGACGCGCGGACGTCAAGGCGGTCAGACGTACCTTTAACCTTTCCGAAAGTCCCCACGCCGAGCGTATCTCCGAGAATGTAATGTCCGATTTTTACTCTTCCTTCATTCTTCTGTTTCTCCGTCGCCATCTTCCCGCAGTGGCCTTGCTGCGGGGCGGGCGAGGGGGAAGGGGGGGGGTTAGCTAACTGCGAGCAGAGATGGACCGGACTCCGCTGTGTGCGTCTCTACTCAAGCGACTCTGCTCCGCGCGGAGATGTGGGAGGAGCCTCGCGCGAGCCTGCGCGATTCGCTCGAAGCGTAGGCGACGTGGAATGTTGCCTTCAGGGTGCCCCGTAAACTCCGAAACCGGTGTGTGTTTAGATAGATAGAGAGATAGTTTACTTTATAAGGAAAAGGGGAAATTGTTTAGAGCAGCATTTACACATACACAGTAAGTAAAGCAAGCGTGTTCACATACAACCCCAAAAAAAGCACAATAAATATAAAGAATATAATATAATACAATAAAATGAACTAACAAAACAATAGTGCAATGTGTAACCAAACAAACAAGCCATTTAGAACCATATGTGGGCAATGCTTTTTTAATATATGTTGGTCTGACTGATATATAAGACAGGACATACACAATTCGATTATAACTAAAATGTCTCGGTGGTTATAGGCCTAGACAGGAAGTGACACATCCCAACATTGAATGTAATCATAATTTACATGGAGTTTCTCCAAAAATGTGGTTCTGATTCAATTTTATTTAAGTCTGCCACATCCAAACCTTACCAAGTGGCAAAAAATCATGTTTGCAAAATGAATATGCAAATATTCAATATGCAATTGACAATAAAATGCTTTTCTATTCAATTTAGAAGAAGTGAGGACACTCACCTTCCTCCAGAGACCGAGACGCCCGCCACTCTATCATTAATGAAAGTTATGCCAACTTAGACAATTCTGGTAATTAAAGTCATTAGATGGAAATAAAAGACTGAAATAAAAGAACTATTCTGGGCTGTTGTTTGTTCAGCGCTGGTCTGGGTAGATTTTCTCGAGTTGTGAAGTCAAAGGCAGCTGCACAGTGCCGTGTGGTCTCCTTGGTGGCTCTTGAGTTTGAACGGAGCCACTTATACTGTATTTCATGACCTGGAAGGCTGACAATGAGACGTGTTGAGAATAACAATGAGCTTTGTCAGGATGTGAAGAGCTGCTCAGTGACATTGATGCACGACCAAACACCCTCGACGCATCACAAATCACACCCCAGAGCACAGTGAAGCACGATATACAGTAATGCACTTAAAAGGATACCCCAAATAAGCGCAACTATCTTTTATTTTGTAGAGGCTGAACAAATACAGGTTCCACCCTGTCAGTGACTGATTATCAATGGTAAACAGTTACCGTGACTCCCCGGAGAGGTCTGGTAGGAATTTACAGTTAGTTCCCAAAGTCCTTGTGAGTGACACTTGGTCTAAGCTTGTGTGTGTGCTGGACTCTCTACATGGGTTTTGAGATACAAAAATACAGATTAGATTAAAAACCCTATTCATACTGTCCCCATTTTAGGACACAATACATCCAATCGACATCAACACAGTACATATAACCATGCAGGCGTGTTTAGTTCTCTTCATGCTCTTATTTCTCAGGTTGGTATTTGAGACGTAAGGGCCAGTAAATACTGTCCATAACATGTGTTGTCACAGCTCTAATCAGAAACCTCCAGATGCTCAGTGGCGACACCTGGTGGTGACTTGTCAGTCTTACAGGCGCACTTTGGCCATCGAGGTTGTGGTCAGCTCTCCTTGTGAAGAGGATGAGCTGCTCAAGATGAGAAGAGGTGCTCTTTGTATACAGGGTGTGTTTATGTTATGTGACTGTGTGGGCTCACATTGAAGCAACTTGTCCAGACACCTCCACCTCAACAACTCTTCAGAATAAACACAATGAAGTCCTGTAGTGTCACCAACATGTGTGATTACAGGTCATGGTTTAGAGCAATTATTGACACTAAATTAGAGCAATTATTGACACTAAATTCAGTCCATGAAAGAAGTACTCGTTATTTAATTTGTTTGTCACTCTGGAGATCCTCGTTTTAAATAATCCACTTAACTCTCTGGAGTCGATGTTTACGCGGTTATATATTCATATCTAACAGAAATATATATGCATAACTTCATCTCGTGTGCACACTGCACTCGTCACTCTTCACTGGCACTCAGACCAACTGTTTATGAGTTAATCTGAATAAAATTGGAAAGGATTATACTGCACGTTGCTGTCCGTTTCTCCATTTTATTTATATCAACAGTATCAATACTTAACAGTAATAACAGTAATGCCTTTGAGTCAAATGGAAATCAAAAAGATATTAAATTATAATTTGCACAATATTTATTGTAAACAAAGTGTCATACAGTCAGATCTTTTAATTCTATCAGAAATATTATATTGTTTCTAAAATAAAGACATGTTTAGAAGGTTTGTTGAACATTTATTTATTTGTGCTACTCAGCAAATAAACGGTATAAATACTGTACATACAGTTTACATGAACATATTGTATTCTATGTGACAAATTAAATACTTTGAAGCTTTCATCATGATTATTTTCTCAGTCAGTCTGTCTCAACTTGGAAGTTTATATAAGAGCATTATGGCATTTTCTTGGATAGTTAGTTATCTTTCTGAGAGATCGCAAAGAGTCTTTCATAATGGTAAACTCTGGAGAGCGGGGGACTGGGGGGGACCGGGGGGACCGGGCTGTGGAGAGCGGGGGACCGGGGGGACCGGACTGTGGAGAGCGGGGGACCGGGGGGACCGGACTGTGGAGAGCGGGGGACCGGGGGGACCGGACTGTGGAGAGCGGGGATCTGGGGGGGACCGGGCTCTGGAGAGCGGGCATCTGGGGGGGACCGGACTGTGGAGAGCGGGGCACTGGGGGGGACCGGGCTCTGGAGAGCGGGCATCTGGGGGGGACCGGGCTGTGGAGAGCGGGGATCTGGGGGGACCGGGCTGTGGAGAGCGGGGCACTGGGGGGGACCGGGCTCTGGAGAGCGGGGATCTGGGGGGACCGGGCTCTGGAGAGCGGGGCACTGGGGGGGACCGGGCTGTGGAGAGCGGGGATCTGGGGGGACCGGGCTCTGGAGAGCGGGGCACTGGGGGGGACCGGGCTCTGGAGAGCGGGGATCTGGGGGGACCGGGCTGTGGAGAGCGGGGATCTGGGGGGACCGGGCTGTGGAGAGCGGGCATCTGGGGGGACCGGGCTGTGGAGAGCGGGGCACTGGGGGGACCGGGCTCTGGAGAGCGGGGATCTGGGGGGACCGGGCTCTGGAGAGCGGGGATCTGGGGAGACCGGGCTCTGGAAAGCGGGCATCTGGGGGGACCGGGCTCTGGAGAGCGGGGATCTGGGGAGACCGGGCTCTGGAGAGCGGGGATCTGGAGCCGGAAGCGTCACGTAAGTTACAATCAATATAACTTCTGTTATTTAAAGATAAATATTTATTTTTGAGAAAATTAAACAGGTTTGCGAACACATCACAACATTTTTTTTTTTTCGTATCTTTTTATTTTTTTAAATTCCTTCAAATCAAATGCAATATATAACACGGGTGACGCTACAGGCGCCAAGCTAACTAGCATTAGCGTGCCACGCTGTCCTCCACGTGGGCGGGGTCCAGGTAGACATATGGCACCTTCAGGCCAACGTCGGAGCAGCGACGTGATACAGAGACACGTGTTCAACCGACACATCTAATATGAAACAACGACCGTTACTTTCCTCAAAGTGGTACAAAAACGACTCTCTTCTTAATGAGTTTCATTCATTTCATTAATTGTCTTTTTGTGCGACAGTTTTCAACGACGTTTAATTACATAACAAACCACGTGGTCACCGACCGACAGCACTGGACTCACTGCTTTCGTTTTTTACATTTACTCGTTTCGTAATTGATATTATTCGTATCCGGGGAAACAAAACAACATCCTCTGCCTGTTTTGGTTGAAGCACCAGGAGATCGTTAGTTCGGTTTCGGGTTAAATATATATATATATATATATATATATATATATATATATATATATATATATATATATATGTATGTGTGTGTGTGTGTGTGTGTGTGTGTGTGTGTATATATGTCCTTTTCCATTCTTTATGTAGAAACGATAATGCTGTTCCATTTTCATTTTAAAGTTTACCTAATTTTAATACATGCTATACTGATTAGTTATATGCTGTATACAACTACATACCCAAATAGAACAATGTGTGTATAAGTACTTCACATGAATGTTAAATATTTCTTTCAGTGATTAAGTATTTAACTTTTGAGCTGCAGAAACCAAGATGTGGTTTAATCTTTAAGAGAATAAGCATTTCATTTTATTCGTCCAATTCAGAAGGTTGAAGCTTCAGATATATTTATACACATTAGTACATTAATAAGGAGTATTACTCACCGCTGAGAAGGTCTGATCAATTATTAATCAGGGAAATGGAAACAATGTTTCAGTAAAAGTTAAATGTATCATCCATCTAACATCCTCCTCCTAGTGGACGTCCCAGCATGCATCAGGGCTGCCACTTCCTCGTTCAGGAGGAGGAGAAGCAGGTTCAAGAGAGGAGGTGAGAGAGGAGAAGGTGGAAGGAGGAAAAGAGAAAGAGGAGCAAGTTGAAGAAAGGAGGTGAAAAGAGAAGGATGAGAAGCAGGTTCAAGAGAGGAGAAAGGTAGGAGTGGGTTTAGGAAGGAGGTGGAGAAGCAGGTTGAAGAGGTGAAGGAGGAAATGTTAGTTTTCTGTAATTATTATTTTTTTACTGAGCCTGCAGCATTTAAGTTTCCATAGAACTCTGAATCACTTCGTTGATATTTCAATATTAATATAATGTTTTAAATGTTTTACATTAAGTGTTTCTACAATGTAAAAAAAATAATGTAATTGTTAAAATGTTAAAGTGTTTAAAATGTTAAAGTTTAAAATGTAAAAAAAAAATTCTACAAATTTCGGATGATAAAAAGAAGCCAAACAATAAAATAATTCTGTTTGAGATCAATAGATTCTCTGGACGATGACATCACTCAACGATAACCCAAATAGATAGTTTTATAAAATAATAAGACAACAAACCGGGTCTTTAAACATGCAGATATCTGTTATTAGACATTCACGCCCTCTTGGTGTGAAACGTTTGAACGCCAACAAACAGTCAACAAATGTTCACCTTGTTCTTTATTTTTGTCATTACAAGGTCAGAGTTCATTTACAGAATGTGTGAGAACGTCACGATAAAACACACTATTTATTATCATCAAAGTAGAATTAATAGCGTGTCATTATTATCTCTTCTTTAAGGCAACATGTACAGCTACAAGCAGGGGGGCGGGGCCTCACAGTTTGCTCATGCGGCCCATGAGCTTCTCCAGCTTGAGGGCGAGCGTCATGTCGCCTTTGATCCGCAGCTTCCCCGACATGAAGGCCATCGTGGGCTTCAGCTTCCCTGAAACAAACACACGGACGTTAATATTATTATTATTATTATTATTATTATATGTAATCATCAGCGTTACCGTGGTGACGGCTCACCTGCAAACATCTTGCTGAAGTCACCAGAGTCCATCGTCATAACAACATCGGCTTTGACGGGAGGCTGGCCCTGCCCGGCCCGACCAGCGCCGCTCTTTAAGTCCAGGAACCAAACGCCCTCATTTTGTCCTTATAAGGACATAGACATGTTTACATTAGGGTCACGCCCACAATATCCTTATATGGACATAGACATGTTAACATTAGGGTCACACCCACAATATCCTTATATGACATAGACATGTTTACATTAGGGTCACGCCCACAATATCCTTATATGGACATAGACATGTTAACATTAGGGTCACGCCCACAATATCCTTATATGGACATAGACATGTTAACATTAGGGTCACACCCACAATATCCTTATATGGACATAGACATGTTAACATTAGGGTCACACCCACAATATCCTTATATGGACATAGACATGTTTACATTAGGGACACGCCCACAAGATCTCCTGATATGGACATAGACATGTTAACATTAGGGTCACGCCCACAAGATCTCCTGATATGGACATAGACATGTTAACATTAGGGTCACACCCACAATATCCTTATATGGACATAGACATGTTAACATTAGGGTCACACCCACAATAACCTTATATGGACATAGACATGTTAACATTAGGGTCACACCCACAATAACCTTATATGGACATAGACATGTTAACATTAGGGTCACGCCCACAATATCCTTATATGGACAGGATCCTAACAGACTCACCTGATAGGTCGAACTGATAAGTGGCCTGCGTCAACTTGACAATGTCTTCGTTGATGACTCCTCTGATGGCGTTGAACGTGGTTTCTATCGGCCCTCCGGAGGAAGATGAAGAAGATGATGGGGGTTTGAAGGCTGGGGTCGCCCCTAGCAACAAGAACACAAAGCAGGTCATTTCATTGGACTGTCATTTTATATCAGTTAAAAAAATGTGGAGTTGTAAACAAACAAAAAAATACAAAACTGCATTACACAAGATTAATGTTCAGTATATTATAATACTTCTTAGAATAATATAATATACTTACAATAGTACAACACTAGTATTGTATTAGTATGATAACAGTATTTGAAGTAGTAGTAGTATAATTTGCAATATTGAAAGTAGTATTCAGGGGTAATTTCTGTTATCAAATTATTTCAATAGTATTGCAGTATTATCATTAGTACTAGCAGAGGTATCTACAGTATTTACCATGTTGCTCCATCTGTTCGACCAGGTTCTCTGGTGCTTCGTCCAGGAAGAAGTCCGGCAGCAGTGGGTGACCTGTTGACCAATCAGAGACCGCCATGAGTACCACATGACCGTGTGCAGGAAGCTGCAACCAACCATGCTAAGTTAGCTTAAGCTCAGTTAGCATGACATCACCTGGCTGGACGGCGTACTGATCGAAATCTTTGACCCCTTCCTCCTTCAGGACGTCCTCGTCCACCAGGAAGTGACCTGTGTAGTCCTTCGGCCGGGACAGGACGGCGTAGGCAGCGTCCGCCATGATGTCAGACGTACGGCACTGTTTACCGATGCCCTCTCCGCCCAACATATCCATCGCTGCTGTCTGGATGGCTACGGCACAACACAGGTCAGAGCAGGGTTAGCATGCTAGTTCATAATGAAAGTATATGGGGAGTCTGTTAGCATGCCAATTCACAATGAGTGTCTATGGGGAGTCTGTTAGCATGCTAGTTTACAATGAGAGTCTATGAGGAGTCTGTTAGCATGCTAAACTTTAGCCACTGACCAGTTTTAGGCCAGAGGGCGTTGACGGCAATTTGACCTCTGAACTCTTCCGCCATTCCAAGGACGCACATCGACATGCCGTACTTCGCCATTGTGTAAGCTGTAAAAAAAAAAAAAAAAAAAGTAATAAAAAGGAAAGGTGTTCATAATAAACGGAAACAAAACCACACAGGTGTATGATAGGTGCTGGCTGGTCGGTTGCTATGGTTACCTGTGTGGTTCTTGAACCAGACAGGGTTGAGGTTGAGCGGAGGCGACAAGTTCAGGATGTGAGGACTGCGACTCTTCAGCAGGTGAGGGATGACCAGCTTAGACCTGAAACATTCAGACACCCGTTAACTGAAGCCCGTTAACCGAAGAGCCCGTTAACCGAAGAGCCCGTTAACCGAAGCTCGTTAATTGGCTGGCCACAGGTAATTTACAGACGCTCAGTAGCGCCAGCTGTCGTGTTCCTACGTCAGGTAAGTGCCTCTCAGGTTGACTCCCAGCATCAGGTCCACCTTCTTGAGGGGCGTCTCCAGAGTTCCTGTCAGACTGATGGCGCTGGCGTTGTTCACCAGGATGTCGATTCCTGCCAATCAGACATATGATTATGATGATGTCATCAGCTGTCAGTCTGACCTGATCCCTCACCAGCTTCCCACCCTCAGACACAACTATGTCCATAAAAATAACCTCTAATTAAAGAATGATGTTGACTAACAACTGTTCCTTCATATTTACAGCCGATTGGTATAATTCTTCTACATTTAAAGTTTTTAATGTATTATTTTTTTTTTTTACTATTAATGCACAAACTGTTTAGTTATTATTGGACATTTTACAAAACGTTGTTTACCTCCAAACTTGTCGACGGCTTTTTTAACCGCGTCTTGGACCTGCTGCTCATCGCGGATGTCGACAATACAAGCCAACGCTTTCCCACCTGCTGCCTCCACTGAGACACACACACACACACACACACACACACACACACACCATTTAGTGCAGAATAACACAGCTATTATGACATAAATCATTAAAAATAAATAAAACACAAGTTACATTTCTTTGAAAACAAGGCGGCTCTACGAGCTGTTTATATGAAGATATTTATACGTTTCAAATATCTACATGTTTTACTAATGTTGTTATAAATATTTAACTATTCACATGTTACCAGCCCTCTCCTCTCCTCTGGTTTGTTGTCAAATGACTGTTGGTATGAATCAATCATGATGTCATAGTTTCACTAAGGAGCTCAGAATGTTTCTTTACAGAATCTGATTAAAGCAAACGATTTTAAAAGAGACACGTAGAATAAAATGTTGATGAAATATCACAGTTTTAAGCTTCGTTCACGTGATGTGTTCAAGCACGGTCGGAAAGATGAAACTCTGACGATATTGACTCCTGGCTGATAAATGGTGAAGTTTTGTTTAAAGAAAACGTTACGGGTTTTTGGGGATTCAGAGGGTTAATGTTGGATGAAAACTAACGGTTACAAACGTCTTCATAACAAACTTCTATCAGCTCAGAAACATCTGAACACCTTTGAGTCTAGAAATGTTTTTGAAGAGTAAATTATTAAAACGGACGGAGCCCGTTAGCCCCTCACCCTCCTCAGCGGCGGAGTAGATGGTTCCCGGTAGTTTCGGGTGGGCTTGGGCCGTCTTGGCTGCGATGACGATGTTGGCTCCGTCCTTGGCGGCCTTCAGCGCGATGGCTTTGCCGATCCCTCGACTCGCTCCGGTGATGAAGAGCGTGCAGCCGGCGAGCTTCCTGTAGACACAGAGAGAACGTAGCCTGTTAACGCACCACTGATGCTAGCAGTTTACCCCCGTTTCCAGTCTTTATGCTAAGCTAGGCTAACCACGTCTCACTCTAGTTTATTTAGTTAAAGTTATCGTTTGTGTTTTATAAATCATACATATAGAACATATATTGTATTTGTCTGCCGGAAGTTGGAGGTTTATTTCTACAGAAACCTTAATTGATGAAACAAAATAAGCCAAAGTTGACAAACTGTTTCTGGTTTTCTGCTGGAAACCGACAAGCAGAATACTTATAATGGAGAAAAGCAATAACACAGATATATATTTAAGTAGATAGCTATTATAGATAAATAATCAAATGTAGGTCTACAGCTTGTCCTAATAAAAAGGGTAAGAAAAAAATCACCAGTTTTTTTATAAAGTTAAAACAAAAGTAAGATGGAAGAAGTTTTATTTAGTAGAAAGAAAAATAAACATGAAATAAAGTTTTTTTATTTCCAAATTAATTTTCTAGGAGAAAAAAAAGACCTGGACTGAGGAGGCGTGACAGACATGTCAATCACCTTGTAGCCCCGCCCTAAAGCATCCCCAGCTTTATGGTCTGTTTGACTCTAAATGACCATAATTTACTAAATGAACATCACGCTGTATTGAAGAAGACTTGAAACTAGAGATAGAGACCATAAACTCATGTTTACAATGTTACAAGAAGTAGAGTCATTTATATAGACTTCTATAGGTCAGGAGAGAGAATGCAGCTTTAACACATGAAGCATAGACTTCTATACAACCAGAGGAGTCGCCCCCCTGGTGGTCAGGAGAGAGAATGTAGCTTTAACACATGAAGCATAGATCGTGACTGTACAGAAAGTAAATGTAAAGAGTTTTAATACTTTCACAGTATTTACATATAATTGACACCTGTAAAGGCCACATCACACTTGATTCAGCTCCTTTAGAACCTGAAGGCTTGCAGTGAATAAAGACTATTTGTATTATTATTGTTATTATTCATTGGAGCTGATGTCACCTAAACTTAAAAGAAGAAAAGGTCACTTTTAGAAAGACTTGTTTAAAGATCACAGGAAACCGACCAGCACCGAACTACCGGTTGGTCTCTGAAGCAGCTGGGTTCACGGCCCAGCTCGGTCGAGTCAAGTCCAGATTAATTCCGTTAGCTGCAGGTCTGTCAGTCTGTAGGTATGTATGTCTGCAGCTCTGTAGGTATGTATGTCTGTAGGTCTGTAGGTCTGTAGCTATGTATGTATGTAGGTCTGCAGGTATGTAAGTCTGTAAGCATGTAAGCCTAGGTATGTAGGTCTGTAATTCTGTAAGTCGGTATATCTGCAGGTCTCTTAAATCTGCAGCTCTGTATGTCTGTAGGTCTGTAGCTCTCTAAGTCTGTAGGTCTGCAGCTCTGTCGGGTCTGCAGGTATGTAGGTCTGTAGTAAGTCTGTAAGTCTACAGGTATGTAGGTCTGTAGTAAGTCTGTAAGTCTGCAGGTATGTAGTAAGTCTGCAGGTATGTAGGTATGTAGTAAGTCTGCAAGTCTACAGGTATGTAGGTCTGTAGTAAGTCTGTAAGTCTACAGGTATGTAGGTCTGTAGTAAGTCTGTATGTCTACAGGTATGTAGGTCTGTAGTAAGTCTGTAAGTATGCAGGTATGTAGGTCTGTAGTAAGTCTGCAGGTATGTAGGTCTGTAGTAAGTCTGTATGTCTACAGGTATGTAGGTCTGTAGTAAGTCTGTAAGTATGCAGGTATGTAGGTCTGTAGTAAGTCTGTAGGTTTGTAGGTCTGTAAATCTGCGAGGCCTGGTCGATTAGATAATGACAGCTGTAACGCAACAGAGGTCCGAGGAAACGTCCTCTTCCAACGTGCCTTGCTCAAAGGTCAAACGGCAGACGGAGCAGAACCGAACCTCGAGTCTGAAGCAGAAAGCTTCCCTTCACCATTCGGCGTTAGAAGGAACTCAAGCTGCTTAAGTCGCTAAATTTCAGCTCTTTATGAGTTGTCTGATGTTTTTTTAAATTGTGTTAAAATCAGCTCTTTTTGAACGGAAGTTAGTATTTAGGATAAACGTGTCGCGCGCCTCGTGCACTCACCCTGTGTTCTGCAGCATCGTTATATCGGTGTAGAAGAAGTTAAGCTGAGTATAACAATGACAGACCTGTCTTCTTTTCCACCTTTCACCCACTTACAGACACTGCACTCAACCGGAAGTGACAGAGCAACTGCTCTGCGCCTCTTCCGGTCTGCGGGCAAAGACGAGATGAGACAACGAGATGACTCCCTCTTCGGTTATTAACAGTCACGTCGTGTTTATGTGATTGTTGTTGTGATCAAATAAAATGTTTTGTTATATTTATTTATTTATTTGTATTATTGACCAACATGTACTTCACAACAGACTCCTCTTTCTGGACATTTCCACCATGATGAAAACCTGAAGATGTGTCTGAGAGCTCTGGGAGAGTTACAGTCAATAAACCTTCAAATTAAAATATTAAGTCAAAGTACCTGTAGTTTTTTTTATTTTTAATATATATACAGTACACTTCATAAAGGTACCATTTATCTGTTATATACTGTCTATCTTGCACATTTTTTAAAGTACTGTCATGTTTATTGTATTTATTATTTTATTGATCCAAGATAAGATAATGTCCCGCAGTGGTGAAATATACAGGACTGTGTTCTATGTGTATGTTTATTGTTATGCACCATTCACAGAGTGTGAACATACTGCACATATATAAACTTATGTGTAAATAACTGTTGTTTGTGTTAAATCTACATCCATTAATCAGCTAAATACTTTCACATAAATATTTGAACAAGTGATTTATGTATTGTGTTGTTATTGTTGCGTCCAATGTAATTTATAAATTGTACTAATAGTAGTAATAGTTCCACATTATTCATTTTATATGTAAAATATAATATATAAAATAATGATATATAAAGGATTATATTATACTATATATATTTGTATATATATATATATATATAAAATATCATATATATTATAAAAATGTATATATATAAATATAAATGTACATATAATTTTTCCCGATACAAGATAGATGAAACATAATAAATCTAATATAATTAATACAACATTTGTGTCTATTTTTCAATGTTTTTTTCTCTCCGTTTAAACTGATTTATAAATCATTATCGATCCCCCTCCTTCTGAGGCGTGTCCGCGCAGAGCAGCCATGTTCTCCCGTGACGTCATCAAACGGGAAGTGAGCTCGTTGTTCTTCGGTGGCTGCGGCGCGCGGAAGGCTCGCAGGCCAAAACAACTCTTCCTCTCCTCCTCTCCTTCCTCCTCTTCTTCCTCCTCTTCCTCCTCCTCCTCCTCGCGGACCATGGACGGGTGAGCGCGTGGAGATATTCCCCCGAACCTTCCCCAGACATTCCCGTCGCCGTTTCTCCTTCCATCCGCCCTCACGTTTCCTTGGCGACTAAACCGCACCTGCGCGAGTTCCCCCCCCCCTTTTTCCCGTTTGTTTGTTGTTGTTGTTGTTGTTGTTGACTTGATTGAAACGCCTTCCCTCCACCGAGCCTCTCCCCTCTTTTCATGCTCCTCGCGCACTGTTTTTTTTGCCTGTGTGTCATTTTCTTTTTTTTCTGGGTTTTGTTTTGGTTGAAAGTGTCGCGAGCAAAAAGTGACGATACAATGGCGAGATTTCATTGGCTGAAATCTCGCGATAACTGAGTGCTCACACAGAACAGACTGTATACAAGAATACTTTGTGTGACTCGTGTTTTTTGGATTTTAAATGTTCGGATATGTTCTTAGGTCACATGTCTGTTTTCTAAATGTGTCCTGACTAATTAATGAACAATGTCTAACGGACAAATACTAAACAATTAACGGACATTTTTAGTTTCCACTCTAGATTCCAAAGTGGTTCTTTAGTTTATTCAGTCCTCAGAGAGATAAGAGCTGAAACCAGAAGTCGATCGATACATAATCAGTCTGCACTTCGCTGATCAATGAATGGTTCATCGTTCTCTGGTGTCAGTTTATTGTGTCTGATATCAATAAACTGAATACAATTTTATTACATGTATCCATTAATCAATAATTAGAAAAGTAATTGACAACCATTAAGATAATTAATTAAATTATCAAACACAAATATCAATCTTTGATTCCAGCTCCAATTTGATTATATTTAAATCTTTATTTGTTTTATCTTTTTAATTTTTTTTATGGTAAACTAAATATCTTTGTGGTCTGGACCTTCTTCATATGCAGTCATATTTATATTATACTATATATATATATATATATATATATATATATATACAGGATGAATAAATAAACACCTCTGAAAAGTAAACATGAGGGTTGAACAGGTTATTAAAGCGTCAGCTGATAACATTATTGTGTTTCCTCAGGAATCAGCATTCTCTTCCTCGAACATGAGCTCCAGTCCGTCCACAGGTGAGCCTCCTTCTACCTCCAACACCTTTAAAGCTGCCGTGTGTTGACTCCCCCGTCTGTCCACAGTGGATGGCACCGATAGGCTGTGTGTTTCTGAGCGCGCGCACTCCGTCCCGTCTCCGGTCCTTCACCTGCGCCATCTTCCTGCTGACGTTTCTGAACAGGAAGTGATCGCTCTAGCGATTCCTTTCGGCCGAGTTAGTCAGCTGATAACGCTGAAGGCCAAAAACCAGGTAACTAACGACTAACTGCTAATAGCTAACTGCTAACGTCTTACTGCTAATAGCTAACATATACTGTAACTGCTATCAGCTAACTGCTAATTGTTAACTGCTAACGGCTAACTGCTAATAGCTAACTACTTACTGCTAATAGCTAACATATAACTGATATCAGCTAACGGCTAATAGCTATCAGCTAACAGCTTACGGCTAAAAGCTAACATCTAACTGAGACTCAGAAAAGCTTCTATTTATCAAATATGAATACAAACATGTATTATTATGTTTTTCTATATATTTTCATGTTTTCTAATTAAAAATTAAAAATGCTATAATATGTTGCTCGACTTCTGAATATAGTATACATACAAAATATACTATATATATATTAATATATATATAAAACACATATTGAATGTTTATTTTATATATTTGTGTCTGTAAATCTGTAAATCTAAAAACATTATTATTAAGGCGTTTTTAGAAATGGCGTCGGAGGAGGCGGCTGTTACCATGGTGAACTACTACACCTCAGCCCCGCCCACCATCAGGAACCAGCCAATCTTCATTCAGTACTCCACCCATCGCGAGCTCAAGACCGACAATCTGACCAATCAGGTGAGGAGCTGCCGCTTTAGCCACGCCCATTTAACGCTTTAGTTTTTGTTATTTAAATCTTTATGTGGGGTCAAGATTTATTTAAAGAGCAATTAATTAACTATAACAGACAAATTAAAGTAACAATATGGTGATATTTATATATATTTTTTAATCTTAAAGTTTTCTTAACTTAATTCATGAAAAGTTAGTTTGATTTTAAAATATGAAACTTTAAGTATATTGCATTTTTTAACCACTATTTAAAATATGTGGATGTTCTGTGTAATCCCCATTGTTGACAGAGAGCAGCTCTGCAGGCCATCAGTGCAGCAGCAGTGCATTCTGGGAACATGGCATCGGGGGGAGAGGGGCGGGGCTTTGCTCCCGGTCAGAGTCCCGTCCTGAGAATCATCGTGGAGAATTTATTTTACCCGGTTACTCTGGAGGTCCTGCAGCAGGTCGCCTATTAGTTTATTAATTATTTTATCTTTGTTATCATAATTATTGTTACTATTATTAATATTGTTGTTTTTATTAAAGTTGTTTATTATTATTATTAATATTATTATTTAAATATTACGTGTTTATTATTGTTTGTTTTCAGATCTTCAGTAAGTTCGGCTCGGTGTTGAAGATCATCACGTTCACCAGAAATAATCAGTTTCAGGCTCTGCTGCAGTTCAGTGACACCGTGCACGCTCAGCACGCCAAGGCTGTGAGTCACGTGCACGCTCACGCACACACACACACACACACAGCTCCAGTCCAGAGTTTGTGATGAAGCTCTGTTCCAATCAGATTGCAGCGATTTGATTTGACTTCATGTCTTTCAGTCTCTTGACGGTCAGAACATCTACAACGGCTGCTGCACGCTGAGGATCGACTTCTCTAAACTGAGCGCGCTCAACGTGAAGTACAACAATGACAAGAGCCGAGACTTCACCAGAGCCGACCTCCCGTCCGGAGAACTGGACCCCGCCGCCGCTTTCGGTAAGACAAGGCGACTCCTCTGGTTGTATAGAAGTCTATGCTTCATGTGTTAAAGCTGCATTCTCTCTCCTGACCACCAGGGGGCGACTCCACTGGTTGTATAGAAGTCTATGCTTCATGTGTTTAAGCTGCATTCTCTCTCCTGACCACCAAGGGGCGACTCCTCTGGTTGTATAGAAGTCTATGCTTCATGTGTTAAAGCTGCATTCTCTCTCCTGACCACCAAGGGGCGACTCCTCTGGTTGTATAGAAGTCTATGCCTCATGTGTTAAAGCTGCATTCACTTTACTGACCACCAGGAGGCGACTCCTCTGGTTGTATAGAAGTTTATGCTTCATGTGTTAAAGCTGCATTCTCTCTCCTGACCACCAGGGGGCGACTCCTCTGGTTGTATAGAAGTCTATGCTTCATGTGTTAAAGCTGCATTCACTTTACTGACCACCAGGAGGCGACTCCTCTGGTTGTATAGAAGTCTATGCTTCATGTGTTAAAGCTGCATTCACTTTACTGACCACCAGGAGGCGACTCCTCTGGTTGTATAGAAGTCTATGCTTCATGTGTTAAAGCTGCATTCACTTTACTGACCACCAGGAGGCGACTCCTCTGGTTGTATAGAAGTCTATGCTTCATGTGTTAAAGCTGCATTCTCTCTTCTGACCACCATGGGGCGACTCCTCTGGTTGTATAGAAGTCTATGCTTCATGTGTTAAAGCTGCATTCACTTTACTGACCACCAGGAGGCGACTCCTCCGGTTGTATAGAAGTCTATACAGAAGTTCTTTAGGGGGGTCTACAAGCTGATTGACAGGTCGACACCAGAGAGACTCTTCCTCAGTCCAACATATGGTCACTTCCTGTTCACTGGTTAATAAAAACAAGATGGCGACAAAACGTCCACTTCTTATAGACTGTCTGTTTACAGTGTGTGTGTGTGTGTGTTACAGGTCTACCTCTCCCTCCGTACGGAGCAGCAGCTTTCCAGCCGACCTTCCACCAACATACAGGTGAGAATTTCAATATTTCAAATTAGTATCAAATAAAATAGAACAAAGTTAATAAAAGAAGCTTTGAAGGAAAACTTCAATATATGTGTATATGTATACATATACACATATGATATATATATATATATATATATATATATATATATATATATATATATCCTCCTCCTGCTCCTCCTCCTCTTCCTCTTCTTCCTCCTCCTCCATCATCTTCATTTGTCTCTGTGTCTGTTGTAAATAAAGTTGTTCTTCCTCAGGTCTGTCCATGGCGGCCATGTCTCCTCCCCGCGTCTCCCTGCAGGTGGCGCCTCCTGCTGGTCACTCGGTGCTGCTGGTGTCCAGCCTGAACCCGGAGGTCAGAGGTCACATGGTCACAAAGCAAGCGACCAATCAGAGCGCAGCGCTGTGCACTAACTCTATTGTTTGTCTCTGCAGAGCGCAACGCCGCTCAGCCTCTTCGTTTTGTTCGGTGAGGACCTAAAATATAAATAATAATTAATATGATTAATTATGAATTATTCTGTATTTACATGTTTGAATTCAACATCATTTTAAATTTAATATAATGAAAAATAAATAATTGTGGAGTCTTTCCTGTTATTCTGAAAAGAAGTAATTGATTTATTATTGTTTTGTTATTGTTATTGTTTCCAGGTGTTTACGGGGACGTTCAGAGAGTTAAAATCCTCTTCAACAAGAAGGAGAACGCTCTGGTTCAGATGAGCGACGCCACTCAGGCTCAACTCGGTCCTCCTTCTCCTCCTTCTTGTTGTTGTTGTTGTTGTTCTTTTTCTTCTTCTTTAAGAAGATATTCACCTGAAAGATCTCAAATTAACAATCTTAATGTTTAATAAATAGTTTTCTTACGTTAACAGATTATGTAATATTATTGTTTTATTTACAGCTTCTGTTGATGGGAAATATTTTTTTGTAACTTCATGAAAGAAACTATTTCATAAATCAAAGAAATGCCCAACAAATATTTATAGACAATGAAAAAACAAATTTAAACTAAAAAAGTTTTAAGTTTAGTTTAAAATAAAATGTAATTTTAATACGTGTCACTTTCATGTTTTAACTTTTCTTTATATTTCCTCTTGTGTCTCCGAGCAGCGATGAGTCACCTCAACGGGCAGCGTCTCCACGGTAACGTGATTCGGGTGATGCCGTCCAGGCACCCCGTGGTGCAGCTGCCCCGCGGGGGGGCGGGGCAAGAGGAGCAGACGCTGACCCGGGACTTCTCAGGCTCCTCCCTCCACCGCTTCAAAAAGCCCGGATCCAAAAACTTTAACAACATCTTCCCACCGTCGGCGACGCTGCACCTCTCGAACATCCCGTTACGTTTGTTTGGTTTATTCTGGAACTTCGTGTTTACTTATTACGTATTGCTTATTACTTATTGCTTATTACTTATTGCTTATTACTTATTACTCATTACTCATGCAGGTCATCGGTCAGCGAGGAGGTGTTGAAGGATTTGTTTTCCTCCAGCGGATTCACCGTAAAAGCCTTCAAGTTTTTCCAGTGAGTAACAAGTCGACCTGCAAAACACTTTAACCGTCAGTCCTGTAACCGTCATGATGTCACTTCCTCTGATGTCACAGGAAGGACAGGAAGATGGCTCTGATGCAGCTGGCGTCTGTGGAGGAAGCCATCGAGGCTCTAATTGCTCTGCACGACCACCAGCTGGACCACAACCAGCACCTCCGGGTCTCCTTCTCCAAGTCCACCATCTGACGTCCGGGTCTCCTTCTCCAAGTCCACCATCTGACGTCCGGGTCTCCTTCTCCAAGTCCACCATCTGACCTCCCCTAGTCTCCTTCTTCCTCCTAGTCTCCTTCTCCAAGTCCACCATCTGACCTCCCCTAGTCTCCTTCTTCCTCCTAGTCTCCTTCTCCAAGTCCAACATCTGACCTCCGGGTCTCCTTCTCCAAGTCCACCATCTGACCTCCCCTAGTCTCCTTCTTCCTCCTAGTCTCCTTCTCCAATTCCACCATCTGACCTCCCCTAGTCTCCTTCTTCCTCCTAGTCTCCTTCTCCAAGTCCACCATCTGACCTCCTAGTCTCCTTCTCCAAGTCCACCATCTGACCTCCTAGTCTCCTTCTCCAAGTCCACCATCTGACCTCCTAGTCTCCTCCTCCAAGTCCACCATCTGACCTCCTAGTCTCCTCCTCCAAGTCCACCATCTGACCTCCTAGTCTCCTTCTCCTACTGTTTACTGACTCCGACCCTTTTATCTGCCCTTTGACCCTTGGAGCTGACGAGCTGGTCTTCGGGGCTTCTGATTGGCCCACGGTGGGAACAAACGGACCAATGAGAGCTTCCTGTGCCTACAAACACTCTGACATCACAGTGGCGGAAGATGTCACAACGCAGGGGGGTCGCCATGGTTACAGAGGTTACACAGCACATTCCTGAGCTACCAGTAGCAGTGCATTGTGGGTAATGGAGACCAACAAGCCACTAATGTAAGCTGAAATGTTTTCATCTGAATGTTAAATTAATGTGATGAAAGAAAAAAATCTTCGATTAAAAAAAAAGAATCCTGCTTTTTCTCAAAATCCCCAAATAATGGAAATATTTAATATTTTGTTTTTCTTTTCTGTTTTTATTTAAAGCTACTCAGCATGGATACAAATTGAATCAGATATTTATTGAGATTGTTTTTTGTTTTTTTAAATTTTTAAATCATTGTTTTTTAACTGAGTTCCCCTTTTTTATTGTTTGAAATTTAAATCGTAAACTGCCTTTTACAAGAGTTAACTGTTTCTGAATCGTCAGCCTCGTGCTGCCGTCCGATTGGCTTAAATTTACGAAGATCGTAGACATTTGGCTGCGATCTCAACAAACTGTCTTCTGTGCCTTATTTCCATGAATTGTTCTGCTGGTTTTTTTTTTATTAGTCTGCTGTTCGGTGGCGGGTTGTGTTGACGACTTCAATTGAGTTTATTTCAGTTAGTTCAGAGTAATTTGGGGTTTGCTGTCGTATTTTGGGAGTGTTTTTTAATCATGAATGTGTTTTTACTGTCCAACATGACATAAATAGAGCTTTCCATGTCCCGCCTGTCGTACCTGTGTGTGTGTATTTATACATCTGTATGTGTCTATATATATATATGTTTGTATGTGTGTGTGTGTGTGTAAGAAGATGAGCTGTGATTGGTTTGATCTTTAAGTTTCAGACCTTTTTTACTATTAAATAATATTGAATTCAAATCCAGCTCTTGTTTTTTTTAATTTCTAGTTAATTGAAAATACATTTTGGTCTGGAGGATTTTCTGTAAACAGGAAATAAGCCACAAAAAACAGGAAGCTGCTGTTTCCCAGTTAGCCTTCTGATCTCTGACCTTCGGAGTTGATTAGCTTGAATATTATTAAATATTGTGAGGGAGGCGGAGCTCCGCTTGTTGCTTTGTTAAAATGCAGCGTGACAGCAAACATCGGAATTATCATTATTTTTTAAGTTATTTTTAAATTTTATTTCAGTTTTTCATTTGGTAATTTACTTGTTACAGCAAAAAGATTAAAAATATAGTTTTTTATTTAAATGTGATTGTTTGGTTTTCCTTTTATGTTAATTAGAATGTATTTTGTTTAAATGTTACGTAATCATTTGGTAAAAGCATAAAAGGTCACATTATGAAACTTCTAAAAGCATTTTAAATTTGGTGCTTCGGTAGCCTTGAGAAATGGGCGGGGGCTCAAACCAAGCCAAAGTTGGTGTACCTTTTAATTGGACCAACTTATTCTTTCATTATGACATCACTTCCTGTTTAAATGGCTTTCCAAACTATTTTTTAAATCTACAAGTGTCCCAAGTTTCTACTGTTTTAACGTACAGTTTTGTAATTGTTTTCATGTCTGAACTTGAAAAAGTTACTTGTTTCACATGAAGTGTATTTTTTTGTGACATCATATCCTGTTTGACGGCCACATGTCTCGGGATGTCATAGAATTCAATGTGACTGTACATTTACAACTTGTGATATAGCCACGCCCCCATCTGCATGTAGTCCTGCCCATTCCATAAATCAAAACAGCAATCAATTAAAACCAAAGGAAGCCGGCGGAAGGTTTTAACTTCCATAGTTCCGTCCCACTCTTTGTTAGATTTCCCAGCATGCATTTCAGAACTTCGTGGACCTGTTCTTGTTTGCCAGATCTTCTGCAAGAAATGATGTTGAAAATATTTTATGTTTTAAAACTAGACCAAAAACCAGCACATTTACATTGTTACGTTACACTTGTAACATTGTAACACGTTAATGTTATGTAACACTTGTAACACATTAATGTGTTGAACTTGTAACAGTGTAACACATTAATGTGACGTTACACTTGTTATATTGTAACACATTAATGTGACATTGCAATTGTAACAGTTTAACACATTATTGTGATATTACACTAGTTACATTGTAACACATTAATGTGACGTTACAATTGTTACATTGTAACACATTAATGTAACGTAACACTTACTGAAGTAACAGCAAACATTTTACATGTATTATGAAGTGTGTAAACAAGTTACAAGAGAAGATGTTACAATACCTGCAATTTGTAAGTTACTACCTGGAACAGGTTACTTGTAACTATACGAATTGTGCGTTACACACAAGTATGTCATATTTTACACTACATGCTGAAATACAGGTATCGTCAAGTATAGTATTGAAATAAGACAAACTTGTATCTTTAAAACTTGTATAAATGTTACAATACAATGCTACTTGTTATCCCTGAAAGGTTTTGAAATGTTATAATACTTTTAAAAGACGATACTAGTCTTTGACGTACTTCATTTGTCACATTATATAATATGTGTATTGTGAATATTTAACATGTTACATTTGAAAGAATTTTGTGCAACATGTTTAAATACATGTTTATATAAACAGTTGCAACATGTAACAAGTACAAGCCTTATGTATTTACGTTGAGTACTTGCTACTTGTTATTGTGTAATTATAGGTGAAACAAGTATTCTTACTTGTAACATGAAGACATGAAAACATAAAACTGTCTCCTAAGTATTTGAAATGATTGAAAATATATTTTCTCAGACTCGCCTGAATACATTCAAATGCTTTCAGTTCATTAAAACAGACGCTTTGAAGTTCTCTCTCCAAATTTACGTTAAAATATTTTTTTTCACTGCTGAACTGTTTTTGTACCTGAATGTATCCGTTGTTTTTCTATGCTAATGAATGTTATGTACTAGTGGTGCATAGTGGGAGCAGGTAGGACTATTGTTGTTATATTAAACATTTTAAATATCAAACCAGTGCATGAGGGGGGTGGGGGTGGGGGGGTTCTGTGCTCGATTTAATTTGTATTTATTCTGAAAGTGAGACAGGAAGTTGTAGCATGAATCACTGAATAAATACATAATCTGGCAATCTGGTGTCCTCGGTTTCTGCAAGCTCCTCCCACAATATGACCTTCCGGCCAATTAGATGTGGGACATTGTCAACAAGACACATTGAAGTTCAGCTTTGAAAGGATAAAACTTTATTGTTCCTGTGGTGACACAATCCTTCACTGTGATTGGTCGGTTCGCAGACTAATCAGATAATTGTCATAAAAAAACAACCAAAAAAAACAACAATAAACAAATAAGAATCCTAACGATCCTATTGGACGACGGCGACCAAGGTTTGTCCGACTCGTAGCTGATGTCATCAACCAAACCCCCCCCCACCCCCCGTGGCTACGCTAACAGCTAACAGTGAAGCGTCACAGCCTCACAGCTTAAAAAAACACCTCGAACACACACACACACACACACACACAGTGTTTAGACTCTGCAAAACAAAGTTCAGAAATGTGGATTTTTTAGATTTATTTTGATTTGGTCCTGTTTTTTTTTTTTTATTCAATGTTTTCTTGAATCCGTTGAAATGTCGCGGCCGTGAAGTCAGAATACTGGAATTCATTCAGTGCTGAACTGCGTTAAAGTCTTTTTTTGTTGTTGGGGGAGGGATGAAAACATAACCAAAAAATATATATATATATAGAAAAAATAGAAAACTAATTTGATTCACAAATCAATAAAAATCTTATGATCTCTTTGACCGATGTTTTTTGTTTTCTGTGGCAACTCAACATTCAGAAGAATTAAAAGATAATAAGTTAAGACATTGTCAGTTAGGATCTCTTAATTATGAGTAATTATTCAGATTTTACTGCTTTAAGAACTACTTATTTTTTTTAATCAATTATGATTTTTTCTTCACAAAAAAAGTAACAACACATTTTGAAACTATGAAAAGAAATTCTCACAAGAACAACATGAAGTCATTTAAAATAAGTTTATACTCGTGAAACTCATTAACAACCAAATAAAGATATTTTAATTTTAACAAAAGGCTCCGTTGTGACGACTTCGTAGAATACGAAAATAAAGATGTTGTACTTTTGTTTTATAATTAATAAACATTTTGTAATTATGAGAAACCGAAGACCGAGATAAAAAAAAGGTTTTAGTTTTTATCTCCTCCTGTAAAATCAAACTTGTTTTTGTTTGTTTTCTTCTTAAGACAAAAGTCAACGACTTCATTCTCGCGCCTCATTGGCTGATTGTATCTTCTTCTTTTTTTTTTTAAAGCTGCACAAATCAATATTTTCATATTGACACTTCTTGCTGTTATTTATATTTGTGTATGTTTTCTGATTTTAATATTGATTGATTATTGTTACTCCGCTTGATACGTTTTAATAAAAGAAAACGTCTCAAATTTATTTTTTAGGATACAAACGAATAATCAGACTTTAATTATTTTAGGCTCTTTTGCCTTGTAGTTTTGTTTACTTGGCCAAAAATCTTTAATTATTTTTAATTTATTTTTCATTGCAAAGATCCTGAAAGCAAATAACTTGTGAATGAACTCTAAACGTTGATTTCAACGACCACTGAATACTTGTAAACACAACTTCCTTTATAGAACAGACGTATTTTAGTTTGAAAAACCATCAGTTTGAATTTAGGGAAATGTTAGAGACACAAACTGTCAAAATAAATATGTCAATACTGTAAATTCTGTTGCATTTAAAACACAAAGTATTCAGTCGTGATGAAACGTCATTGTTTCGTATTCAGTTCTAATGATTTTAGCTTCCATAAAAAAACTTAAATAACGCTAAAAAGCCAAAAAAGGAGACGGAATTCTTCCTCCTCTCTCCAGATTGGTTGATTTGTTTTCTCTGATCAAAGATCAGACAATTCAGTGCAATGCATCACTCCCTCACATTTCTTTTTTTCTTTTTTTTGTTACCTCCATCCTGCGCTCTCATTGGCTTGTTCTGGCATCATTTAGTTTTAGCACCAAAAAAAAACATAAATAGTTAAAAATGCACGCGCAGACACACACACACACACATACACGCACACACACACACACACACTTCATTTTCTCTCATAAAAAAAAAAAATATTCAGTCTCTTTCTGCTTTCTGTCGTCCTCGTCCTCGTCCTCCTCCTCCTCCTCCTCCTCCTCAGGAAGAAGGGGTGGAAGTAGCCGTGTTCACTAGACGTCAAGGATCTCCTCGGCGGTGCCGCCGCAGCGCAGCCGGTAGCGGCCGGTCCTCCAGCTGATGGTCGGGTCCCACAGCGCCGAGAGGAAGATCTGCACGGCCATCGACTCCCGGATGAACCACGCCACCGCGAAGTCCAGCTTGGAGAAGCACAGCGGGCCGCCCTGGAGATGACATCGTCGATCAATAACAATACATCAGTCTGGGAGTATAACTAACCTCGAAATGTGTGTGGAAATACATGTAACCGTTTTATGTGATGAGACATTCTTTTTATTTAATTACATTTTTTAAATGTATTTTAAACTTTAATGTTTTATTTTATTAACAGACAAATACAAAGTACAAATATATATATGTTATATAATAATATAATATATATATATATATATATATATATAATGTTTATAAAATAAAATCGAAACATCTTGCTTGAAGATATCCTTTTAAAATAAAAGTCTAAAATAACTAAATCCGTACGTATACATCCACCTTTCAAATAAAAGCATATCATGTTGTTGAATGTACCTGAACGCCAGTCAGTTGGATGTAGTCCGAAATAAACCAGGCGAGACAGTGACACATGAAGAAGACCATCATGTCCCACCTGCAAGACACAATATGTTTATATGCCATTATATATATATGTATATATATATATATATATATATATATACACACATACACACACATATATACACACACACACATACATACATTTCAAACCTTTCTGTGCACTAACTAGTTAATTAATATCTGCACAGGACAACCACATGTGAAGGTGTTTGAGGTAACCAGGCGTACCTCAACATGTAATGAGCAGCCCAGCCAATGATGAGGCTGGCCAGGAAGCACTCGGAGACGGGTTCCAGCACCGTGCCGGGAAGCATATTGATCCTCAACTTCGTCCACCTGAAGACACAAAACACGACTTTAATAACTCTCGAAGAAACATCTGTAAACAAAGCACCTTAAAGAAGCACATACAATATATGTACGACTATTAATACATTTAGTCTCATTTAGATTTACAGGAAGCACTTTATGTAAATCAGGTGAGTTCTGAGGTCACCTGATCATTCGGGACTGGAACTGGCCAATGGAGTACGACCCAGAATTCTGCATCGCCACCTGTGTTGCCATGGAGAACTTCCAGCCTCTGAAGAGATACAGTCAATAATTATTTGCCTATTAAAATAAAATCTAAAAGAAACACGTAACCCAGCCGACGTTAACGCTAGCATGCTAACCGGTCAGCGATGGCTTTAGCCATGAAGTAATCTTCGGCGATGTACTGAGCGAAGGCGACCAATCCGCCGGCTTGATCCAACACGTCCTTCCTCATCAGACACGACATCCCCGTCACGCACTTTATGCCCGTCACGTTAGCCGAGATGTAGGAGCGAGGGTGGGACGTCCCAAAATACACCTGGCAACAGGTTAGCATTAGCATCAATTAGCGCCAACAACGCGAGACGATCATAAAACAACATTATGTCAAAAGAGTGTCATCTGAAAATCACTGGACCAAATAAGTTAACAATATTTTTTGGGACATTATTAATAGAAATAAAAGTAAAGGTCCTAAAATGGATCCTTGTGGTACACCTTTTTCCAAAAGTTAAATAATTATTTTGATAATAATAAGATTGATTTTGATGAAAAGAAACCAAATTAAACCAAAGTGCCTGCCAAGAGCAGGAAGTTCATCAAAATCATGATAAACTTAATTGAAAAACGTGGTTATATCAATAACAAATGCACCTTTAAATTGACCTCCGTCTAAAGACGATTCATCGTTGGTGAATCTTAAAAGGGCAGTTTTTAGAGTTCAACCAAACAGGAAATCATCCTGCGTTAGTCAGTGAACTTAAAAAACAAAAGTAAGCTAATGCTAAAGTTTTAAACCGACTCGGCAGGACGTTAGCTTGATAGCCGTACCTGCTCCAGTGTGGCGGCAAATCCTTGTCGATCGGCAACATACGGTAACCCATGGACCAATCCCACCTTCTCTGTCATCTGATTGGTCATGTCTGTCAGGGTGTCGGGTTTCACTGCACACACACACACACACACCGTTAAAATGCTGATGAACAAGTCTAAAGCTTGTACATTAGTGAAAAACAAAAACGTAACTTTACCTCTGATGCCGCTGTCACAGATCCACACGAGGCCGTATTTGGCTCCTTCATAGCCTGGCATCAGGTTGTTGATCTTGGGGTTGATTCCAACTTTCTTTCCCCCTGAGAAAGAAAAAAAAAAAACGTTAGCTGCTAACGAAGGGTAAGTTCGTAAGAGTAAGTTACTACAAGAGAACATAAACACATGACAGAATAAACAGAAGTCTTTTCTCACCAATGAATAATCGAGCGTCTACGTTGGGATATTTGCCCAACAACTTTTTACAAACGTCAACGGCTGGATCATCTTGATCCTGAATGCACAGCAGTATCTCGTACTGCAAAACAAAACATGTTGAAATTAGTCCACAAATAGTTAGTTTGTAGCTTTGGGCAATTAGATGGTAGTTGGGGAAATTATCGTGCAGCGGCAGTCAGACTCGGGGAAGTCAGGCGGTAATCGAGGAAGTCGGACGTTAGTCAAGGAAGTCAGACGGTAATCGAGGAAGTCGGATGTCAGTTGAGTAAGTCAGGCGGTAATCTGGGAAGTCGGACGTTAGGCAGGGAAATCGGACTGTAGATGAGGACGTCGGACGATAGGAGGGGAAGTCGGGCGGTAATCGAGGAAGTCGGACGTTAGTCGAGGAAATCGGACGTCAGTTGAGTAAATCAGGCGGTAATCTGGGAAGTCGGAGGGTAATCAGGGAAGTCGGACGTTAGGCAGGGAAATCGGACTGTAGATGAGGACGTCGGACGATAGGAGGGGAAGTCGGGCGGTAGGCGAGGAAGTCGGGCGGTAGTCAAGGAAGTCGGGCAGTAGGCAAAGATGTCGGGTGTAATCAAGGAAATCGGACGTTAGTCGAGGAAATCGGACGGTAAACGAGGAAGTCGGACGGTAATCGAGGAAGTCAGACGGTAAACGAGGAAGTCGGACGGTAAACGAGGAAGTCGGACGTTAGTTGTTGAGATGGCAGGGAGGTGTTATTAGCTGGCTGGGGGGTAGTTAGCTTCACCTTGGGGTAATCCAGTGTAAAAAACGTCTCCAGGTTGGAGATCAGGTTTGGGTCGACACCTTTCAGCGGCTTCAGCAAAGAAACTCCTGCCAGCTGCCCAAACGGCTGTTTGACCTCCGACCTTTTCTTGTGAAGGTGGAGACGCCTGAAAGAGACAAACATAGAGAGGTCAGAGGTCAGAAACTAGGGGCCGGTAAATCAAAACGAGAGCTAGCTAATGTTATTCTGTACCTGTAGACCCAGCAAACAGACAGAATGAATGATGCATTTCATTTAGAAGTAAAGTCTGGGCTGAGTTTCAGAAGGCTTCAGTGATATCATGTTATTGTATAGATTAAAAAAAACTAATATACTACTACTAATATTCCTGTACCTATCCCCTCAACACTCCCTCATTCGGTTTGAACGTTTACGAAGCGCGTCCCATTATGAATCACTCTGCATGTTATTGTCAGAAAAGGGACCGGCCGTTTACAAAGAGACTGGTGGATTAACTCTAATTGGACTCTTTGTCTTATAAAAGGCCTCGATGTTCTGGGCGTGGGACCAGCGTCCGGTTTTGAAATGCCAGAATTTGTCCGGAATAAAAGAAAGTCCGGATTAACAAACCCAAATCTTCAGGATCAGAAATCTTTGGATCTGCTTTGAAATACTTCACTTTCAGATCTGATAGGAATTAAATCCACTCCGACCGATATAATCCTGTGAGATCTTTTTGAAACAAACTTTAGTTCGAGTCGTAAAGCAAAACGTGTTTGTCCTCTTCAGTCCAGTGTGTACACACACGTCGTCAAACGGGTTTTTTTCTAAACCGATATTTGTAATCTCCTCTAAAGATTAACAAAGTTATCACATGGAGCTTTTTAAAATATTTGTGTCACATGACTCCGCAGCTTGTTAAAAAGATGATGATTGTGTAACACACACTCGCAGCATACAGGATCAATACAAGACAGATTGATCAATAATGAAAATAATCACGAAGCGAAAACTGTTCTTCTAGAACAATAAAGAAAACCCAGTAAACGAAGCGTATAGCAGGAAGTGGTCAT
>NC_046977.1:3620378-3660378 GCF_009769545.1 Cyclopterus lumpus | reverse complement strand
CATTCTAATTTTATAAAATATGTAATACATGTAAAGAATAACATTTTATATTAAAATGCTGCTGTTAATAAATAACGTCTGAACCTATGAATAATGAAATGGCTCCACAGGAAGAGCTGCCGACGGCGCTGACCACTTCCTGTACAGAGAGCCAATCACGGCTCAACTTGAAGATGTCGCTCCGCCCCCCCGACTCCTCCATCTGAGACTAAACACATGAGATTCAACAAACTGATGACCATGAAACACTTATTGATCTCCGATTGATTCAGATCAGTATCTCACTGCTTGTGTTTATCCTCCGCTGAGCGGTGGCACCACGGCGACCTCGTCCCCGTCTTCCAGGGTTACCACCTGGTCGCCGATGGCAACGTACTGCTGACGCACCGCCAACACCACCTGATGCTGCAGGAGAGAGAGTCTACACACACGCACACACACACACATTAAACACACACCGATCAGTGTTATTGATCTCTGTACAGTGACCTCATCGCAGTACCTTGGGTGTCGCTGTAACAACAGCCTCCAGAGGTCCCGGCTGCTGATTGGTGTCGGCACAGCAACAAACTCCTCCTCCTTCAGTCCAGTCAGCTCCACGCTCTTAGCGAAGTACAACACACACACCTGAAAAAGAACAATAACACACACACTTGAAGAAGAACAACACACACCTGAAGAAGAACACACACACAACTGAAGAAAAACACACACCTGAAGAACAACAACACACCTAAAGAACAACATATGCATCTGTTTGTATATTTACACTGTGTAGTCTGGACTCTAGAAAGGGGACTCTGGACCCTGGAGTCTAGGAAGGCGACTCGGGACTCCTGGACTCTAGAAAGGGGACTCAGGACTCCTGGACTTTAGAAAGGGGACTCGGGACCCTGGACACTAGAAAGGGGACTCTGGACTCCTGGACTCTAGAAAGGGGACTCGGGACCCTGGACACTAGAAAGGGGACTCTGGACTCCTGGACTCTAGAAAGGGGACTCTGGACCCTGGGAAGGGGACTCGGGACTCCTGGACTCTAGAAAGGGGACTCGGGACCCTGGACTTTAGAAAGGGGACTCGGGACCCTGGACACTTGAAAGGGGACTCGGGACTTCTGGACTCTAGAAAGGGGACTCGGGACTCCAGGACTTTAGAAAGGGGACTCAGGACTCCTGGACTCTAGAAAGGGGACTCGGGACTCCAGGACTTTAGAAAGGGGACTCGGGACCCTGGACTCTAGAAAGGGGACTCGGGACTCCAGGACTTTAGAAAGGGGACTCGGGACCCTGGACTCTAGAAAGGGGACTTGGGAATCCTGGACTCTAGAAAGGGGACTCGGGACCCTGGACACTTGAAAGGGGACTCGGGACTTCTGGACTCTAGAAAGGGGACTCGGGACTCCAGGACTCTAGAAAGGGGACTTGGGACTCCTGGACTCTAGAAAGGAGATCCTGGACTCTAGAAAGGAGATCCTGGACTCTAGAAAGGGGACTCCTGGACTCTAGAAAGGGGACTCCTGGACTTTGACTGGAGGCTGGTCCTTAACACGATGCGCCGCCTCGGCTCCTCGCGAGGGGCGAAGCAGAGGAGCTCTGAAGCTCGAGCATCTGGAATGCTTCACACTTAAACAGTTCCCTCCCGAGCAACGTCAGGAAGTAATAAATAACATCAAATGCAAAAGGACTTCATTTCGGCGTCAACGTGACCATTCATTACGCACGCGCACACTTATTAAAACACGTATTTACTCCGGCTGCTCGCACGCGGCAAGCGGAGTTCAATGAAGCAGAAGCGTGTTGAGGTTTCAGGTGTTTTTTTTTTTTTTTAACTGAAGCTCACCTGCGCACTCATGAAGAAGTCTGTAGGGTCTCAACATCTGAAGAAACTTTCCCTGAAACGTCTGTTTACCGGCTGAACGTCACTTCCGGCTCCACTTCTTCTTCTCTGACGATTTACGGTAGTTGACGTTCAAGATGTTACAACCAGCGCCATCTTGTTTTTTTTCTTTTATTCATTCTTTCTTAAAAAACACATATTTACCCTGTTTTCTGTTATCGTGTCATAATTTATTCTCTTTCCTGCGTGACGAATAAACACATAACATCAGATGTGAGTACATTTGGCCTAGAAGACGCTGATATTTGGACGGTACTGTCCTCTCGACCTCTAGATTCACTGGTGTGAAAATGAAAAGGATCGGACCAACTTCAGTTATTTGAATTATCAGGTAAACAAGGAACAGATTTAGCTGAAAATTCAAACTCATCCGATTTGCTAAAAACTCCCCAATTATCCCCATATTCAAACATGCATAACTCAAATAGCTAAAAGAGTCTAAAAATGGCAGCCAACATAACATCTTAGGGCTCGAACTTTGTCCCCAAGATCCCTGTCTGTAAACCTTCTGGCGAGCTATCATCTTTAAAAAGCGTCCTATTCACCTTTCACTAATATATAGGAGCATTAAAGGGCAACCTGTTTAGTAATTATTTTTCAAAACTGCAAAGTGGCCCCCTTGTGCTTAATTTGGCCTTTTTGGGACAGTCCCCGAACCTCAGGGAAGATGTTCTCTTTTATACAACCAGAGGAGTCGCCCCCTGGTGGTCAGCAGAGAGAATACATCTTTAACACATGAAACTTAGGCTTCACTTTAAAGAATTTTAACTCGGAGCTGAAACACACAAAACAATAAAACTTTGTGATGGGTGAATATTTAATCTCTCACTGATGGACTGTGACACAGAAGTTATTTTATGGAGGCTGTAAATATTTAATCAGCTAAAAGGTCGATTTATGACATCAGAGGAAAGGGAAGATTCATATAAATCTGCCCGGCAACACAGAAAAGCTCTCTGTAGGATAAATTCATATAAAAAGCTTTGGAAAAAAAACAATCGTGAACAAGGAAAATTATACAATAATTTATTTTGTAATAAAAACATGAATTTGTACCAACATAAACAAGAAAATCTAAAAGTTTCAAGTAAAACATTATTTATTTATTTTCAGATATGTTTAAACAATAAACCTCTTTATAAAAAATATAGAGAATTTCTAAATTAAAAAAATACCCAGAAGATTCGATAGTTTCCCAAAAATGTCCCTTTCACAGTAAATACAGAAAATTATATTTAAATGAATATTCATTACATTTCATTTAGCTGATGCTTTTATCCAAAGCGACTTACATTCATGCACCGTAGACACAGCTTCAAGTGAATATGTGCATTTTGGAAACAATTACGTCTGAAAATTACACAAAAATAAACAAACGCATTGAAGGAAAGTTTTTTGAAACACCCCCCCCCCCCATGCACACACCCACACATTCATTTCAGTGATTATCAGATATATTGCGTTTATCTCTCTGTGACCTTTACACTGAACTGTGAAATTCAAACTGACCTTTTATTTTTACCTGTGGAAGATTATTTCCGTGTTCACAGTGGAAAGATGTAAATAGTGTCACATTAATCAAGTTTACAAAATAAAAATCTGAGAAAATATTCAACTCCTTCATGTGTTCTCTTTTTCTGTTTTGTAAATTTATATTTGTAAAGAATAATTTCAATATTTGTGTATTTCATTGCTTTTCCCTTTTTTATTTTTGCATTAAAAACTTTGTTGATAGAAAGTTTGCCAGATCTTCAGTTGGACTTATTTTCTTCTTTTAAAGCTCAGCTGCTTACGTTAAATTTAAAAAGTGTAATAATCTTTAACTTTCTAGTTTTGGTGTGTTGTTTCTTTTTTACATTAATGTTTAACGGATTATTTGTTTGTTTTAATAATATTCCTAGTTTCTGATCGTCGACTAATCGCAAAAAGTCTCGTTATTCAGTCGAGCTCGACGCGGAAAGCGCTGATTTCCATTGGTCGCAGGCAGGTCTGCTGTCGCCGGGCGGATTCCGGTTCATCGTCTTCTCGCAGCAGCGTGAGATTCGACCGGCGGAGCGAGCGGAAGCGGAGAGGAAAGAAAAGATCTGCCAAGTTCACCTAGAACAAAAACAATGGAGTAAAACTAATTATATTCATATATTTAATTAAATTTTTTAAAAAGCTTTCAAGAAAATAAAACAAACAATTTTTAAATAAATATCAACAGAATATTAAATAATAATAATAAAAACATTAACATTATTTTTTAAATTTTAGTCAAAATAATTTAAAATAAATATAAAACTAATTAATAACGTGTGTGTTGTCTTCCACCTCCTCGTGCACGCTCCACGTGCACTGGAGTTCCACATCGGGGGTGGAGCTACAGTCAAAGCCCTTCCTGTGGAGGAGGAGAGCCACTTCCTGCGACGGACTTTCTGCTTTCTGTTTGCCACAAACAAACAAACAAACAATTTGTTTTATGTTGACAAAACTACAAAAAACAGTGTAAGAGTTATAATTATTATTACTGATTATTATCGTTTCAGGTGTAATTTTATTATAAATATAAATGTAATACATTTACAATTATTTCAATCGGCTACTGAAGTTTTCCAGTTTATTTATTCATTAGTTTTCATTTGTGGACATATTCTGTTAATGTTAAGATACATTCCTGAAAACATCGTGCTACTGTTTCCAGGTGTTACCTGTGAGTCCTCCAGCGTCCTCAGGTTCAGCAGGTGAACGTCGCACGGCAGCGACGAGCGGAGCGGCAGGAAGCGGTGGAGCTTCGGCACCTGGCTGTCACTCGAGGTGACCATGGTCATTGGCGGGTGGCTGAGGGAGAGCGAGATCAGGTGGGCGAGCAGTGACAGGTGTTCCACTGAGGCTCCTCCCACTTCCTGTTAGATTTAAAAAAACATACAAAAAATAAAAGAAGAAAACTGAAAATAAAAATAATGTGATATAAACGTATAAATAAGAATATATGTACTGTATATGTATATGTATGTAAATAAAAACTGAAGAAAGAATGAGAAACATAACAAACTAAACCTATTGGAAATGTCCAAACTGATGTACTATAATCTTTAATATATACATTTAAAAAATATATATATACATTTTTATATATGTATGTATATATATATATATATATATATATATATATATATATATATATATATATATATATATATATACATACTGTATATAGCTCCAGAAACATTGACAAGAGACTTACTAATAACCACATCAGGACCAATGTTGTGTCCCGCCCCTTTACCTTAGCCCCACCCCCTCACCTGAGCCCCGCCCCTCCTGTCCTCAAGCAGCAGGTGGTAGAGACTCGCTGTCAGCTTGTTGTCGGTGACGCCCTGACCGAGGCCGCGGTTATCGTCCTGTTGCAGCCGCCGGTCCAGCACCACCTCCAGCTCACCTGCACAGGTCAAAGGTCAGAGGTCAGGAATTTGTGCTCCGTTCTCAGATCACTTCACGTTTCCACGTTCCTGTTTCAACTTCGAGGGGCATTTAAGTCTCACCTGAGACAATCAGGTCCAGGTGAGACTCCTGAACCCGTAAGTCCAGAAACAGGAAGTGATCGATAAGTTTAAAGGTTTATCAGAAGTTTACAATACTAACAACGGGATTCCACCTTCCAGCAGGTAACCAGCAGATAACTGAGATACCCCACAAAATAAATATAAAGAGCTGAGAAATACATTAGCACATAAAGGTCCCCTGAAATAAATAAACAACCTTTTTTAAAGAAAATAATGTATTTATTAAATATATTGGCTAATATATGTATTTATATTTACATTTAGTAATATATTTATTTCCTCATTTATGTATTTCATAGACATATTTATTTAATTATTCTTTGTCTTAAAGGGAAAGCTTTGGGTTTCCTGGGCTTTTAACAGGGATTAATAAAGATGTTTGCGATCATAATTATTAGAAACGACTCACCTGGCCGGAGTGACGCAACCGCCTGACTCTGAGCCGACAGCAGCGACACGCGGGACGCCGCGTCCTGAAGGAACGCCGCCGAGCTCATCGGGTAGAAGTTGGCCTGCAGGGGGAGCTTGGACAGGGTCCGCCGCTGCTGCATCTACACAGGGATCAATAATCAGTCCATAATCTATTAGAAATCTCATTCAATAATCTGTCAGTATCACTATAAAAAATCTATCAATAATCTAATAAAATTCACTATCGCTAATCAAGATCAATCAATAATATATCAGTAAACTATCAATAATCAATTAATGAACACTCAATAATTAATGTTATCAATAAGTAAACTCTCAGTATTCAATCAGTAAACTATTAATAATTAATTAATAAACGCTGAATAATATATATAAAAGATCCATCAATAAACCCTGAAAAAATCAATCGGTAAACTCTCAATAATATATCAACAATCTATGAATAATTCATGAGTAAATTATCAATATTCAATCAATAATCAATGAGTAAAATCTCAATAATTAATCAATGAATACAATATCAATGTTAAATCAATACACTTTTAACAGCTGATATGCAAATTAACCTGGAAACCGTTGAGGTCGGTGTAGAAGCGGTTGCTATTGGCGACGTCGCTGACGAGCCGCATGACGAGCTCCCGGTTGACCTCTGACCTGATGTCCACCGTGTTGGAAATCTCCAGGGATCTCCCAGCATGCCCTGGGGCAGATGCAGGCGGGAGACTTTTATTTTGAAATCCTCCCCTGAAGACACTGTTTAAATTAAAGGGGTCTCGTTACCGTCCAGGTGGAGCAGGCGGACCGTGTGGGAGAAGTGCTGGAAACAGGAAGTGATGTCAGAGAAGACCGGACCTCTGGAGACCCGAACCAAGGGGGGATCCAAGGACGAGTAGGGCTGCATGGGGGTGGGGAAGAATTCAGTCCTGGTCTGACCTGGTTCAGATTGGTTCTGGTTCTGTTCTGACCAGGTTCAGATTGGTTCTGGTCTCACCTGGGCCCCCTTATCCCCCGGCAGGAACAGGTAAGCCCCGCTCTTCTCCGTTTGGGTTCTGGTTCCGTACCACAGGAACTGGACCTGGACCCGACGGAGTAGACCAGAACGCAGCTGCAGCTTCTACAAGTCAAAGGAAACTTTATTTCCATTATTTTAATCCTCTGATCAACATGGTCGTGGACACATATGATTCCTTGATGCAAATGTATATAATATATATTTTTATATATGCATATTTATTATTGGAAATCAATTAACCACAGAAAACTATGACAAATATTGACCGGAGGCCTTAGCTTTTAAAAATATATGCTGCATTTTGTACTTTAAGGAATTATATACATTTATGGGTTTTGATTAATCAATAAATCTCTGAAAATATTACATAAAAGTTTGTTGAAATACAAATTGTATTTTAATCTATTTGTTGTGATTTTCCCTTTTATCCAATGAAACATGTTTATATTAAATTAACTCTCTAGAAATACTTTTATTTTGAAAGGTCTGACCTGCAGCAGGCCGGTCTCCGGGGAGCTCCATATTTGGACGTGCTTGTTGCTAAGCGACAGGGGGGCGTCGGCCTCAGGTCCCTCTGGGCTGGACACCTGGAAGTGTTCGGATTGGACTGCCGGTGGGTTGCCACGGCGATGGAAGGTGTACTGGGCCCGGTGGGCGGAGTCTACGGAGGCTTTGGTCACATGATACACAACGAGTGACAGAGGAGGAAGTTCGACCACAAAGTCGAGCTGGAGATGAAAATGTAAAAGTTACTCAGCTCTGATTGGACAATCCCTGTTCATGGGAGGGGCTTAATATGAACCAGGAATAAACGTAAAAATGTTGTAATCACAATAATAATAATTAAATTAAATTACAGATCAAAATACATACATTAAATAATTGAATAAAATCCAACTGTTGTTAACCTGGAAATGTTCTGTGGACGCACGGCTTGGCTCTGCCCACACCGCAGATATCTGTGTCGTCATTGGTCGACCCGTTTCTGCATCGACAACGCGAGCGCCCGGAGAGTCGACGACGACGCTGACGACGGACGAACGAAGCTGCTCTGTCGGGTTGAAGACGATCAATGACCTGAAACAAACACGATCGATGATCGAAAATTACTAAAATTACAGTCCTTAAATTCTAAGACGTTATGCTAATAGCATTTAGCTAAATGAGTAAATGACGGAGCTGCTGTGACTCCGTCCTATCTGAGTCATTAATAAAAAAAATTAAAAAAGAACGCAAGCTAGTCTGACTCCGCCTCTCCAGTCTGTAAGCCCCGCCCATCTCACCTGGGCTCATCACTGAGCTTGAGTGGCATCTTCCGGGGCAGAGCGTCCTGCGCTGACATCACGTCATCCTTAAAAACATTTACCACAACATTTATTAGTATTATTTACAAACCCAACTTTACATCTGTACCTGTTCATATTTCTGAAAGCTACAGGTGTGATGGAGACATACGGTTTGTTGTTATTCGCAGGTGAACTTTTTCTCTTTTTGATATTTCAGACAATATTCTGTTTATTCAATGTTCAGCACAGAAGAAGTGGTAAAAAGTCACCATTTGCATGAAGGGTTTTGATTGGTCGTGGTGGTACTGGCTCTTGTCCGATAGGAGCAGCCAGTGGGCGGAGCTCTGCAGCACCTGGTGAAGGTTCAAGATCGAGCGAAACAACCTGTAAAATAAAATACATTTTAGTTCTTTGAGTTTCTGTTAATTTTTAATGATAAATGTTTGGATTTTCTTTGTTTTGAGTTCAGACATTTTCCTTTATTTCTCCTTTATTTTATTGAATTTATTCAAAATGCAAATGTGACTTTATTGATTGATTATTAAAGTATTCTTTAAGTTCTAAACTGTTGACAAGTGTGCTTTCCAACTTTATTTAAAACACAAAGACGACAATGAAACAGTGATGGTGCTAACGCTAAATGAATTGGCGTGATGGGAAGCTAACGCTAAATGAATGGGCGTGATGGGAAGCTAACGCTAAATGAAAGGGCGTGATGGGAAGCTAATGCTAATGAGTCACACTAAGCCGGCGGTACCTCAAACCTTTCCCGTGGCGATGCCGTCCTTCAACTGAGAGCATGGAGGGACAAACAAACACAAGCTAATGCTAAAGAGCTCCAAGTGCTACAAATGCTAACACTGAAAATAAAAGCTACATTTAGAAACATCTGAAATCCAAAAATGTGGGAACAAATAATATGTTATATATATATATATATATATCTCAAGAAAATTCAGTAAACAATATTTATGTATGCTAACACCTGCTACCTAACATGCTAGTTAACATGCCAACACATGCTAGTTATCATCCTAAGCTAACATGCTAACACTGTCGACTTTAGATTGAATTACCAAAATAAATGTTAAATCTTTCTTGATCAGCTCTTTACTACTAGCTTAGATACTAACAAGCTAATACATTTTAACCTCACCTGTTATGCTAACATGCTTCATACTAACAGGCTAGGTTGCTACCAGGAAGTAGTCACCTGGTGCCGTAGTCGACCACCACGGGGTCGCGGGCGGTGCCGGTGACCGCGTCGTGGTGCTGGAACAGCGCTAAGTTCCGTCGCCCCGCCGTCAGACGCTGGAAGTGTTTGCTCGTTGGGAAATCTGCGACCAGACGGTCGTCGCCGTGAAACCGCCGCATTTCAGCTAACGTCAAGCTGAAGAGGATTTCTGTCGCTCTGTCGGAAAAAAAAAAAATCATTAAGATTCACAGAAAACATGGTGAGAACATTTCAAGGGAATGAAAAGGTACAAACAAATAAAACATTAAGTCACAAATGTAATTAAATACAATTAAAAAACAATAATTTAAAAAGCACAACAAATTTACTTTAAATAACGCACCGGTGAGATAGGGTACCTGGGTCATTAATTAATGAACGTTTAATGAATGTACCTGGGTTACAGGTGAGATAGGGTACCTGGGTCATTAATTAATGAAAGTACCTGGGTCACAGGTGAGATAGGGTACCTGGGTCATTAATTAATGAACGTTTAATGAATGTACCTGGGTTACAGGTGAGATAGGGTACCTGGGTCATTAATTAATGAAAGTACCTGGGTCACAGGTGAGATAGGGTACCTGGGTCATTAATTAATGAATGCACCTGGGTCACAGGTGAGATAGGGTACCTGAGCGTTGCCTCGAGCGTTCTGTCGAGGCGCTTGTAAAACGGCCTGGAGGTGAAGTAGCCGCTCCAGTAATGGTCGTCTCGGTCGGCGTACGTGAAGAAGTCGCCACGGAGAGTCGGCAGAGTCGTTCCTGCCGCGTTCAGACGCCGATGAAGAGCTCCGAAGTAATCCGAGAGCGTCCCGAAACGAGCCTGAAAACAGAGAAGAAGAAACATTTAAAGAGACAGCGGCTGTTTGTTTATCTCTCCTCTCAAGCCCCGCCCCCTCCCCAGGTGCCTCACCTTGACGTGGAGCTCCGGGTGCTGGTCGAAGTAGTCGAAGAGCGCCTGGTAGTTACCGAACTGAGCGTCCCACTCGCTCGACTCCACGAACCTGAAGTCGTCGCCGAGTGGAACGAAAAGGACGGGCGAGCGGAAGAGGCGCGACTTCTGGCGGTACTGATCCAGCAGGAGGAGGGCGCTGAGGACGCAACGCCATAGCCATGACATCACCATGTTGTCATCAGTATTATAAGAATTATAATCAATATTATTATTATTATAATTGCCCCCTGCTTACCGCTCCTTGATGTTCTGCTCTGTGATTGGCTGAGGTGCTATCCTCCATGGACAGGAGGCCCGCCCCCCCTTCAGCCGGTGGAAATCAAACTGACAACAAACCGCCGGGTTTGGACCGCACGTGTGCGGCACGTCATAGCTGTAGAACGGCATCATGTGACACGTGATGTCACTACGGGGGGAGGAGTCTGACCCAAAGGAAGTGGGTGGAGTTATAGAAACAAAGCACAGTTTTACATAATCTCAGTCATTAATATCAACAATAATACATTATTAATAAACACATTTAATGTTTTTCTAGATTTTAATTCTTTATATTTTATTTATTCAAATTACATTTTTGTTTTACTATTGTTTTGGTTGAGTGGGATTTAGTTATATGATCTTATTTATTATTTTATTTCATTCACTTGTTTTATTGTATTTTATTACTGTGTAAATTCTTTATTGAACTATTACCATTATTATTATGTAATTAATTGTATCATCTGTTTATTTATTTGATATCTTAATTGGATTTTCATAACATTAAAATATATATCGTATATATAACACACCCCAGTTCTGTCGCCACAGAAACTCGAGTGTCTGTTGCTGGGCGAAGTGCTTCTTGACGGCGTAGTGAGCTCGTTGGATGACCATGTTGCTAAGCCCCGCCCCCTTCAGCAGGTAGGCCATGGAGGGGGAGTGGCCGAACGGATCCACCGCCCAACCGCTGCTGGGCTTCACACCTGGACAGAGGGACGACGTTTAAAGCGACCGGCGCGGCGGCGAAAGGACACGAAGCGTCGTGGAGGCGACACGAACCCAGGTGACGCTGGATCCACTGGTGTCCCTCGATCAGCTGGTCCAACAGGGCGAAGTAGTGGGAGTTCGCCTCATCCGCCATCACCCAGCCGCCCGTCACCAGCTCCAGCTGCCCCGCCTTCACCAGGCTGACCAATCACAGAGCGGCAGGCAGACGAGAAAAACAAATCAATAAACACACGATTATTAAATATTGACAATACGTGAATATTTAAGTATGTGATTAAATACTTTAATAATATTATTATAATAATATTAATACTAACTAGTAGTAATATTATTATTATTAAGTAACTAATACTAATAAATAAATCCATTACTAATAATACTACTACTTATTATAATCATAATAACAATAATAATACTCCTAATATTAATACTACTATTACTAATGATACTACTACTAATAATAATATTACTAATAATACTATATACTTTAAATAAGAATATTATTAGTATTATAAAAAGAAACTAAAAAACAAAAAATATAATATATAAAAATAAAAATAAAAAGAGAATAATATATATAATATCTTATAAATAACAATAAATGTTTTCACTTCAAATTCAATTTTAACTTCTGTTATTTATTTAGAAATGAAGAGTGAATCTTCAAGTATGAAGAGAAGCTAAAAAGTGAAAAATAAAGAAATGTTATCATTTGTTTGACTTTTGGTGGTTTTAGTTGTAAAACTCAAACTTACCGTTTGACCATCTCTCTCTTCTGCTCGTCGATGTTGTTCCACCATTTGGAGAAATAACTGATTTCGGCCCAAATCATCTTCCTCCTGAACAACAGAACATGTGACACTGTGAATCATCTCTGATAAACATGAACTATGGAAATATAAGCAAGAAACCAAGAACAGCTGTTTGATTAGAGAAGGTGAAACAAAGATCTTCTCCACCACAGATTACATTACATTACATTACATGTCATTCAGCTGATGCTTTTATCCAAAGCGACTTACAATAAGTGCATTAAACCATGAGTCCAAACTCAGAACAACAAGAATCAAGCAAGTACAATTTCTTCAATAACGTTAAACTACAGAGTACTATCGGTAAGGGACATTTAAGTGCTACTAGAGTGCTAAACAACAAAGTGCTATCGGTAAGGGACATTTAAGTGCTGATGAAATGATGATGAAGATGAAGATGGGCATCGGTACCTGCTGTCTTCAGTCAGTTTGATCAGCATGTTGTTGAGGATGTGCTTCGTCTGGTCCTGATAGTAATTCTCAAACGTCTTCAACCAGCCTGAAACGCACACACACAAGGGCAAAACGGTGCAAAACGAAATAAAAATTAAATAAACTACTCATTCCGGAGACATTCTGCCACAAAATATGTCGTGAAAGAATTATTTTTTAACAATTAAAAAAACGCGGGAAACCAAATAATCTCAAAAGGTTTTTTTGTGTGTGTAGGTTTTATGTTTTTAGGGCCACCTTCTGGCCTCTCGTCGTTTCTCACCGGGGTCGTTGTGCGAGTGAGGAACCAGGATCAGCTCCAGCGGCTGCTCGTCCCACTCGTCGCCTTTGTAACTGATCTCAAATCCTTGTTTCCAGGCGCCGCCGTCGGGGTTGTCGAACGGCAGCAGGTCGTAAACGTCCAGCAGCTGAGACACAAACACACACAAATATTTTTAATAAAAGTTATTACACAGAATGTTCTGTTTACTGAGAATATATTTCACACTATGCTCGACAAAAAAAAAGGCATTTCAAACGAAGACAGCTGTTAGAAAATATGCTAAGCTAACCTGGACTCCATCGGCTCCGTCCTTCATCTCTTCGGCCAATCGGCAGCCAGGCAGAGCGACAGCTTGGCTGTGGGCGGAGCCTGAGCTAACATTGGCCGCAACTCCTTTTACCCGTGATGCTTGGCGGGAAAACAGTGAGTCGCGCAGCGTAGCGACCAGGCGGTTGTTGTCGCTAAGGAGACGCTCCAATTTATCAATCTGCTGCTTAAGGCGGGACAAATCCTACCGACAGGTGACAGTCATCATTTCGTACACTATTGAAGATCGAGTATCAACTTATCGTACAACATTACCTCGATAATATTTACACAATCTCATAATATTCAGCAACTGTCTCGAGTCATTCAGTCCACTCACGTTGTCCTCCGGTCCAGCTGGTGTCTCCGAGTGCGGAAGCTTCACCCCCTGCGTCATCTCCAGCATGCGGTACAGTGACATCATGGCCAGGAAGAAGGCCCCGCCCACCAACAGGACCAGCAGCTGGTTGAACTTCATAGCTGAGAAACCAGTAAAGAGGGTGTAGCAACAACAAGTTAAATCACTGATGTTTTCCTGCAGCTTGAGAAAAAATCCAACTGGTTTTCGGCTCTTTAAATCTTTAACATGCTTGAATATCAGTCTGACAAATTAATTATCTTTAGTTTCTACAATAAAGTTGTTTGTTAGACATAAAAAACATTAAAGACGTTATCAAAATCTGCCTAAATGTCACATGTCATTAATAGTACAAATAATAGTTAGCATATTTACATTATTACACTATAATAATAAAATTACATATTTCTTTTTGCTCAGTCTTAAACATGTCAGAGTTCATGTTCCCAGTTTTAATTATTTTATCATTTTATAAAATATTGGGTTCCAGCTGCTCAGCTGTATATTGTTCAGTTTCTTTGATAAAATCCTCTTTAAAAATCCTTTTTGATCAGCTGGAAAAAACGTTTGTCACACAGTTGAAAACAGGATGTCCTTTTTAGAGATCCGTGTTCTTCACAGGACGGAGACGAAAAAACACATGAAGATCTGATAGAATATTTATTATTTACTTATGATACTTTAAACTTCTGTATTTGAATGCAGGACTTTTACTTGTAGGAGTATTTAAAGTATTTTAATAGTGTTTTAGTACTTCTACTGTTCTAAAGTAGCTGGATTCTGCGGTATAATTTGTTTTTTCATCCCGTTAACAGATAAAACTGAATAATAATTTACATAATTGTATATGCTGTGTCAAAGGCACTTTTAAAATATAAATTGTAATGTATACGAAATAACACTATGGTGTAGTAAATACATAATCAATATTTTGTATAATTACTCCTTTTAGTAGAACTTGAAACCGCTTCTCTGAGTCAAACAGCTGTGAAGAAACAATTAATAAAACTTTGTATATTTTAAATTCCCACCTTTCTCACTGCACTTCCGCGAGTGCTGCAGGTCTCGCGCGGCCTCGTGTCTCGCGCGGCCTCGTGTCCCGTTCGCTGAAACAGCTTTCGGACTTCAGTTTCCGGCAAAGAACATAAAACAAATCAAGTAAACTTTTTATTTTTAATAAGCTGCCTCCGCAGCGCGAGTTCAGGCTGCTTCTGCGCCTGCGCCCCGCTGTTTGTTTTGCTTCCGGTCCGCCTGAGCTGACTCAGCGCTGCGGACTTCCGGTCGGGACGTGACGTCAAGAGTCTTCAGGTCCATTATTAAAGTAAAAGTACCAATACTACATTAGAGAAGATACTCAACTGCAGGTAAAAGTATTTTGTTCAAAAAGGGAAGTAAAAGTATCAGCAAAAATGTACTTCTAGAACAGAAACTAGATAATAATAATAGCTTCTATTATTATAGTAATAGTAATAATAACATAACAATAATAATAATAATAATAATAAAACAACACCGGTAACATGTATTATCAGTGAAAAGTCAGCCAAAGGAATATTTGAACAGTTAGCGAGTTTCTGATATCACTTCATCATTTAATAAACAAACCGATTATATAGACAAATACAAATAAATACAAACAGACGCTGAGAAGACGAATCAACAACTCTTTAATAAAACACAATATGTGTGTGCGGGTGTGTGTGCATCACAGTAAGGCACTCTTGGTATACGACAGCAGACACAGCGATTGGTCAAATGATGAACGTAGCCCCGCCCACCCCGCTTCCAGCCGGGAGGAGAGGCGGAGCAACGCCGCCATGGCAACAGGGTCCTTTGACAACGAGCGGAGATGCAGCTGAAAAATAGATTTTAAATACAAATATATTACCACAATAAAAAGACTGAACACGTCAAAAAACATTTGTTTAAAATGGCTGCTGCGTTCTGATTGGCTGACCTTCAGGAACAGCGCCAGGTAGCCTTGAGCCAGGTCAAAGTCCCGCCCACTCGACAACATGCTTTCAATCATGTGAATGAAGGCGAGCAGGAGGCTGCTGGCTCCGCCCCCCTCTGATGACAGGCAGGTGAGCTCGACAGACAGCGCCGCCGGCCCACAATCCTTCAGGAGACGCACCGGGCGATCAACTGCACGGAAAGAGAGTTTAATTAAGTTATTAAAAGAATTCTAAACTTTTTATTCTCATTTAATGATTAGGAATTTAAATTAATTAATACAAATTCAATATTATTCACAAACATATTTCATATTCAGACACAATTGTGTATATTAACTTTATATTTAGACATTTTATTTAATATACATTTTATTTAAATTCAAAAACCTTTTAATACAAACAAATCCAAAGTTAGTGACAAGAAAATATTTTTTTAAATAATCGACAAACATGATTTAAATATTTTACAATGTAAAGAAAAAAAATAAACAGGATGATATTGTTTTTTTAACAACATTTTTAAAAAAGATTTTTTTTGTTTAAATCGACTAAATAAAAAAAAAAATACAAATATTTAATGGGTAAACTTTACAAAAATCAAAAGCAAGAAAGAATTAAAATGCTAAATATAAAACAATATCTTAAAAAGCTAATTTTAAAAATACAAAAAAACCAAGATGAAATCACATTTTTATATAAACAAAAATAAAAATAAATGTATTTTCAACATTGAGATGTGAAACTAAACATTAAAACTGAAACGTTATTGTTTATTTAATGAAACAGACTCACATGAACCGGAATCGAGAGCTGATTCCAGATCAGAACTGAACTCTGACCTCTGAGACATCAAACCCCAACTCACCAGCTTTGACTGCAAAGACAACAATTCTTGTCATTATTTAGTGACTCTGTAGGAAAGAAGAATACACAAAAGAAGAATTTACAGCTTTACCTGCGTTTCCTTTTCGGTTGTTGTGGGCAACGTAAATCGAGGCGTGAGACCAGGAAGTGTTGGCAGGAAGAACGGAGCAGCGGCCGGAGCAGCGGGCGGAGCTACAGGTTTATTCCTCCTCTACACACACACACACACACACACATACATACACACACACACAGCTGTTATAATAATGTTGTTCATGTCTAAATAACCATATTTCATATACAGCTAAAATAACTGACTCCAGATCAGGCTTGAGGACTCACTTTGATGATGTCCAGGTGCAGCAGACTTTTCCATCGAGACTCCGGCTGCAGCGACAGAGTCACAAGCTCCGCCCCCAACTGTTCAGCTGACTCGTACGCATCATCAACCCCCTCATCAACCCCCTCTGATGTCACTTCCTGTTCCGACTTGTCCACAGTGACCCCTGGCAGAGTCACCTCGGATGGTTGGTAGTCAGCTGGGAGGGGGCGGAGCCCAACAGGCCCACAGAGACTCTTATTGGTCCTGGGGGAGGAGAGCTGCACTGTGATTGGCTGCTTCAGAAGATCAGTTGACAGTGACTGAAACACATCAGTTATGTCATTTTTACAAATATAAACACAGCTAACCAGAGGTAAACGCCCAGACTGTCAACGTGAGCCGTCGCCAGGAAGTCGCCCGTCGGCGAAAGGGACACACCCACTGGCGCCATGGCAACCAGGAAGCAATCGACGAGACTGAAGAAGAAGAAGTAATGTAATTATTCCTGTCAACTTAATAATGTTATGTTCATGTAATTATGTGAAGTTCAAATGTAACAGTCAGTTTAATAGAGGTGAAATGGACTGTTCCATTCTCACAATCCAGAGGGGAGATCCCAGGTACGAATGGTGCAGTCCATCGCCACGGTGATCAGCCAGCGGCCATCGGGGCTGAACGTCTGAGGAAGAAACATTAAAATAATTAAAGCTGATGAACAGGGCCTCGCTTATTTGCGCCAGTCGAGGGGGGGGGGGGGGGGCTGCGGGACTCTGGGTGAAGTCGAGACCACGTCATGTAAATTAAATGTAAAGAAAAGTCCTCCCTGGGATGTGAAGCTGGGCATTGAGCTTTCAAAGCAGACTCTTATCCCAGGGAGCCACAGACTCTGCTGTCTAAATATATATTTTTACTAGACTAGGTTTAATACTTTAGAGTATAAAAATGTAATTTTCTTTTCCCAGTAGGTGTTTCTGTGACAAATTTTAACGTTTCTTCATGTAAATGTGCTCAGGGACCAGCATCATGCATGATTATTCGCACAAAGTGGGTGTGTATTCGGGTCCACGCTACGTCAAGAAGTCGATCGGATACATTTTGTGGGAGTTGTGTGTAAAAGTAAAATGGTGAAAAATGACAAAAACGGCCGAATCGGATGAATTAGCGCCCCTTAGTGTTTAAATCGCACAACATCTTTTGTGCATGTTACAGGATGCAATGTGCACATATACAGCGGAAAATCTAAGTAGGCGGAGCTTAGGGGTCTGAGAGACTTTTTTGTAGAGCAGGTGGAGTTTGACATTTGTGAAAAAAAGTCAATCGGATATTCTGGGTGAGGGGCGTCGCTGGTCCACCTTCGAGGGGGCGCTAAATGTCTAAAATAGAAAAGCGGAATAATAATAATTGCCCTAAAAATTTCAACAGGGTCCGAGCGACTGACGTAATAACCCTGTCAGCATGCTAGCATATATTAAACATCATTAGCAGGTTGTTAGCTGTTAGCATTAGAGGTCTAATAGCATGCTAGCTCATATTACACATCGATAACATGGAATTATCTCTATCCCGATAGCTCTCCAGGACTCACCATGTCGTTGATGTTGCCGTGGTGACCGGCAAACTTCCTGACGATCCGTCTGGTTTCTATGTCGACCACCAGCAGCGTGAAGTCATCCAGCGCTAATGCTAACATCCCGCTAACAGAAAAAGAAAGCAGTGTTAGCTAAATGTATGTGTAGCATCATGCTAACCATTAGCTTCCAAAATCTATGTTGCATCCTACTAACTATTTGAAGCCAGGGACCGGAGTCAATCGGTGTGTAGATATGCCAAGACAATGTCGGACTCCGTAATATTCTCTTTGGTCAATGATTACATGTATAGTCGCATGTCACTCAACCGCTGGTTGTCGAGGTGACAAACAATGTGGGCTACGTAGATAACTGGCAGACTTTCTGGGGGAAACCTGATAACGGTTGATTAACGGACTTAATCCATGACAAACCAGGGTTCAGATCAGGAAGCAGAGGCAGAGTTGTAGTCTTACACCCTTCTCTGCACTTCCATTCGAGCAGTTTTTTTCCTGATCCGATGCGAGGTCAAAGGTCAGGGATGTCCTATGTGTGCAGATTGTAAAGCCCTCTGAGGCAAATTTGTAATTTGTGATTTTGGGTTATACAAAAATAAACTGAATTGAATTTGCTATCTGTGTAACATCATGCTAACTGTTAGCTACCTGTCTCTGTGTAGCATCATGCTAGCTGGCGCAGCATGTAGCTTCAGCTGGTCTTCCTGTTTCCTGCTCTTGAAGCGCCAGAACTTGAGCAGCCAATCAGAGGCTGCGGTGAGTGTCAGCTGATTCAGGGTGTCTGTGGCGACGCCTCGCACCGCCCCGCTGTGAGCTGGAGCAGAGGGGGAGGGGTTAGTGACGGACGGAGGCACAGCATTGACCAATCACATACAAGAACAGGTGAACACACCTTTCCCATCGTTGCCGTAGCAACCACGGTGCTGGCCGGACTGCAGGTTGTAGACATCGACGCGGCCGCAGGACGTGCCAATCAAAGCAAAGTTACCACAGGTAGTGATGTCAACGGCCTGGAAACAGAGAAAGTAAGTCACGTGACCAGTGAGAGAACGCAGGGGGAGGAGCTTCAGAGAAACATGGTCGCGAAACGGGCCGTTACCGTGGCGATGTCAGTCTTGTGAGCGGCCGGAGGCGTCAGGTGGTGAACTCCCATGGTGCACCGCTGGTAGTTCCAAGTGGTGGCCGCTAGGCAACCACGGTGACACGCGACAATGCCGTCCCAGTCCGACTGACGAGCAGCAGCTGAGAGAGACAGGTTTAAATAAGATAAGATATGTACTTTATTCATCCCCAAGGGGGAATTTATATATGTGTCTGTGTGTGTGTGTGTGTGTGTGTATATATATGCGTGTACCAGAGGAGAACGCTGTGATAGCAGGAAGACGCAGCTCCTCGTAGGACAACCCCTTCTTCTTCTTCTGCTCTTTCTTCTTGTTGATGGAGCCTAGAAACACAAACACACACACACACACAGTGCTTTGTAGTTTTTAGAGCATCTTTAAAATCACACTTTATTTAAATGGAGTCTAGTTAAACTCACCGTGACCCAAGTTCTTATTGAAACGTTCGTGTATGGTGGAGAAAGACTGCAGCGTCCCATCCTGACCTGCAGGGGGCAGAATAACACATATTAATATTTATATATAATATATATACACAAAAATAAAAGTTGAACTAGTAAAATGATTAATATATATATTTTATTAAATATATATAAACAAATAATGAAAATAATTATGTAATGATAATATAAATACATTAAAATATACATATATACACATATTTATTTACCAGCAGTGAGGATATTTTTTCCATCGTTGCCGTGGTGATGGATGGAGGTCGGCGGGGCACTGTGTCCCTGACGACTCCTTAACAACCTGGGGGCCCCCCCCTCCTGGTCAAATATCCACACCTGGAGACAATTAGATATTTATAAGATTATTATTAGAGGAAGAAATTTTGATTAAGAGGTAAAAAAAACAAAAATAAATTAAAAAATCTAAAAAAATTAAGAAATCATGACAACATTATAATTATTAGAATAACCTTGATGGCGTTGTCGGCACCGTTCGTGATCAGCAGCGGCTCGCCGTGCAGGAAGGTTGCCGCGGCGATGGCGGTCCTGTGGGCGTGTCTGTGCTGCGTGACCAGCTGACGGCGTTCCAGGTCCCAGAATGCAATGTGGCCCTGAGGGCTGCCGGACGCCAAGACAGGTGGACCGTCTGACAGGGAGCGGCATGTTATTGTTATTCGTGTCAATAAAGTTTATTTAATTTATTTTAATAAAAAGTGAAAAACTTTGGGAAAAGACAAATAAATACAAAAAAATATGCAAACGCAGATGTTAATTAATACTACTACTAATAATAATAATTATACTACTAATAATAATAATAACAACAATACTAATAATACTACTATTTATACTAATACAACTAATAGTAATACTACTACTAATAATACTAAAGGTAATACAAACATAATAAAAATGAAAATACAACTAATAATACTAGTAATACAACCAATACTAATACCAACAATAATAATATCTGAACCTGTTCTGAAAGCGAGCGAGCTGATTGGTCCCCAGTCCTGCGTAAAGCTCATTAGTGTCTCGTCCAATCGGATGTTGTGAATGATGATGCGTCCCGTTGCCGTGCCGACGCCAACTACGTCCACTGCGGGACTCTGGGAAATTGAGTTTTTATTATTCAACAGATAAAGATTTTGTATAAATAATTAATAAAATCACGTAATATATTCAAATAAATGTAACTACTGTTGTGTTATTTTAACTTTAATTTGTCTTGTTGATTAAAAAAAAAGGAGTCACATTAAAATATTAAATAGATATGCTCCTTCTAAATCAAATAAAACCCTTCCAATCCTTCCTGAGTCTTAAATGTATAAGAGAGTAACTGACCTGCTGCAGAACTGTGACTCCGACCGACCAGCCGGGAAACGTGAACAACAGTTTACTGGAGACAAGAACAACCCGATGTTAACAAAATATATGTTATTATTATTTAATTATTACACACCGACACTTAGTGTGCAGGTTTTGTCACCGCAGTGTATTTTTCGGGGCTTTTGGAAGAACATTTCCAAAGTCAGAAACGTCTGGCCCATTTATGGAGATCCGCAACAGGCTGCAAGACAGACTCCTTGCAGCCTGTTGCGGATGTTCATGGTTGAGAAGTCCCGCCCACAGTTTACACTGCTGTCTGTCAGGGCAATGGAGGCCAGCAACCAAACTCCTCATATTGTGAGGGCAGTTCTGACAGCTGTGTCTTGTTTTGAAAAGATTCAAACTGATATCAGGAACACCACCCTGAGTGGACAAGAGACCACTTTCTGTATTGTCTTTTATCTATCCATTCACGTATTGTATTTATTTATCTGCCTGCTGGTGGGAGGGGCTCACCTGTGCGCGCGCACTTGTCAGTGTGCTCACCTGTGCCCTCAATATAAATGGTAGGGGAAACACTGCTTCAGGTGTTTCACAATAAAAGCTGAGAGAGGCTAAAAGACACACTCACCTGGTCTTGATGTTCCAGAGCTGCAATGCACCCTGGGAGCTTCCCAGCAGCACCTTGTTCAGGTAGGTGCTGGGGTGCATCATGGCCGACACGTCAAAGGAAGCGGGGTCGAACTGCAGCCGCAGGTAGACGTCTGAGAGAGAGAGAGAGAGAGAGAGAGAGAGAGAAAGGCATGATGGGTAACAAGAGGCAAAAAGGAAAGAAACTGGAGAATATGCGAAGCCCCGCCCCCTTTACCCCCTTCCTGAACATCCCACACAATGACATCTCCGCCAGTGTCGGCCGAGATCAGCTGATCGCCCAAAGGGAGCAGTAGGCGCACTTCCTGTTTGTGTCCATGGTAACACATCACCACCTGTACAGAGAGCGAACAGGTTCAAAATACGTTTCTACTGTTTTTATTATATATATATATATATATAAATGAAGTTTCCTGACCTCTTTGTTGCGGGCGAAGGCGGTGATGAGCCGTCCGGTGGCGGCGAACACCAACATCCGGTCTGCCGCCAGACAGGTGATGTCATCGGACAGGCTGTTGCCTAGGAAACCACCATGTTACATCGCAACAGAGCAGCCAATCAGAGAGGAGAACTCTCAGCAGCATCACATAGAAATATATATATATATATATATATATATATATATATATATATATATATATATATATATATACATATACACACACACATACTATGACTTACTACTAATACTATAATAACATCTGAACCTGTTCTGAAAGCGAGCCAGCTGATTGGCCCCCAGTTGCTCATCAGTGTCTTGTCCAATCGGATGTTGTGAATGACGACACTATGACTTTAATACCTTTTTTTACTTTCTATACCATATAACTTTATCGACATTCTTGCTATGGTTGGGTGAAAATACTTTGAAATATATGGAAATGTACTCACTGACGGACACGATGCCCAACCTGTTCACCTGAAAGTAATCAATACATCCATCAATCAATATGCTGATAGGCTCATCGGCTTTATATAAACACAAGTATACATCATTAAAAACTGCATCAACAGGAGAAGAGACAGACATGTGGGGGGAGAGAGACACACACACACACATACAGAGAGAGAGACACAGACAGAGAGAGACACACACACACACACACACATACAGAGAGAGACACACACAGAGACACAGACACAGACACACACACACACACACACACACACACACACACACACACACACACACACACACACACACACACACACACACACACACACACACACACACACACACACACACACACACACACACACACACACACACACACACACACACACACACAGAGAGAGAGAGAGACACAGACACACACACACACTTTAAACAACAGTATATAACACTTCTTACGTTGTACGTGTGGAAACATTGACCGACTGACGTCACCACGTAGAACTCGCGGTGCTTCTTGTGGTACCGGAGCGCGTGCGGGACGTGGTTGGAATAAAGACCCAGAACCCGGAAGCCGGAGAACAAAGAGCTGCCGCCCGGCATGTCCGGTAACAGCGGAGGAGTTCACCGAATAAACACGGAGACTAACCAACAAACCGACAGACCGAGAAGACGGAGCGAGAGAGAAAACACATGGAGGAGCGCCGAGGAACTGAATCCGACTGCAAACAACGAACGTTCATACGAAGGTTCCGCTTTGAGGACGAAGGTTTGTTGCAGGAAAACGAACACACAATTAATAACATACATCAGTTTAATTAAAACTGGTCCATGATTTATTAAGATTTACATTAAAATATATAGCTTTTTAAGGGAATAATTGGAAGAAAAAAGGAAACATAATAAATAAAATTAATATAATACATTTTAAATAGTGATCAACAAGAATAATGAATCATTCATAACTTGTCTGGTAAAACATAAGTAGAATAATAAGTAGAAGATGTAAAACTTATAGCAGATATGCTGCTATAGGCCTAGAGGATGCTAGGGGACGTTTTAGGATACACTGAGCACCTCTCTCCTCTTCTCTCTCTTCATTTTACATTACTAACTCTACTTCTTCCCCGGAGTCTTTGTGCCTTCCTGCTTAACAGGGTCCATTGGACCTGGCTGTGTCTGAAGCTGGTCCTGGGTCCTGACTCCTTGCCCCTGCTTCCTGTATCCATCCCCTGGCCTGGCCCTGCCTCCTTCCCAATGCCTCCTGCCTCAAAGGCCTGGCCTCTGTTAATGTCCCCCCTCTCCTCTCTAACTCCTTCTGTTTCATGGATTGTGGAGGTCTGGATCGTGGTCCATGCCTAGTACTCATTATTCATACATTTTGTCATATTCATTGAATGTGTTGTAACTTCGTAACACTGTTCATCTGTACACATGACATCTATTGCTTCTGTCCATCCGGGGAGAGGGATCCTCCTGTTACTCTCCTCAAGGTTTCTTCCCCTTTTTTTCCCAGTGAAAGGGTATTTTCAGTTTTTTTCCTGCTCCGATGTGAGGTCAAAGGTCACGGATGTTGTATGTGTACAGATTGTAAAGCCCTCCAAGGGGAGTTTGTAACTTGTGATTTTGGGCTATACAAAATAAAATGAATTCAAATTAAAACCTATACTAAACACAGTAACCGGATTTTTAGTGCTTTGAAAAAAATGTCATATTTCTTTATTAAAACAATATATTTGTATGAATTAACTTATTCTTATGGATTGAATTGAAAAAGCAGCTTTGTCTCATTTTGTTTTATTTCACATGAAAACAATCTTACAGCAGAAGAAAAAAAACTTGAGATTTTATTTTTCTGCGGCACAAAGTGCAAAGTTTCAACATTTACAACAAAAAAACACAACATTTGAACAAGTGCAGACTCAACTTTAGCTGAATATTAAAAACATACAAATACTTTGAATAACTTTTAATTCACATCTTTCAGACTGCTGAAAAAGTTGCATCGATTATTCCAAACCTTTATTTTGAAAAATCAACACCAACTTCCATCTCTGGTCAATTTATTCACTCATTTCATTTTAATATTTATGGATTATTAAATTATTGAATATAATGTAATCTAAACCTACATTTCTTTTAATAGATTTTCCATTTTTACAACTTTATACAAATACGTGTTTAAATCAGCTGTTTTCATGTATATCTGCATTTCTATTACGGGGACTTTCAGCACTGGGTCACAAGGTCATGCTGGAACCGGAAGTGACACTGCGTTTCCACGGCAACACACACCGCCATGACATTTTTGTTTCAAGGCAGGAAGTGACATCAGGACTCGACACAAACGTTCAGAGTCGACAGCCGCCCCCCCCCGCCCCTTGCTTCCAGTCTTTGTGCTAAGCTAGGAAAAAAATGACCGGGAGCTTTCTAATGAAGGACATATGATGCAATCGCAGGAAAAACAGCAGAAGTGTGAAACCACTGAAAGGAGGTGAAGTGTGTTATGTTGTTATAACAACACGGTTGTAATTCTTTTCTTATGACGAGAAACTGAGAAATCTTTTGTCATCACGGTGAACCTTTGGAAGTGAAGCAGCGTCTCCATGGTAACCCTCTATTCGGCCCGGCCCTCCAGCAGCAGCAGCCTCAGCAGCGTCCGGGCGGCGGCGAGCAGCGCCCCGTGCAGCGCGTACTGCGTCGCCAGCGCCCCGAAGCCTCGGTAGAACCCGGCGGCGCCCTCCTTGCGGCGGATGGCGTGGAGGCAGTCGGAGAAGCCGTCGTACTGCGTGTTGACGGGCAGAACCAGCGGGCTGCCCACGTTCCCCGAAGCCACCACGCCGTCGGTGGCGTCGATGATGGTGCGCGTGCCCTGCAGGCCGAGGCGGTGCAGCGCCGTCTCCAGAGGGAACAGCAGGACGTCGGCCACCAGAGACCCCGCCCACGCCGCCGCCAGCTCGGGAAAGTAAGCGTCCAGCGGGTTGGACGGGTCGGCGCGCTGCTTCCTGCCTCGCTGGTACAGCCACAGCGCCGCCCGCTGGACGGAGGAGGCGATGGCGTAGCGCAGGATGGCGTGCAGCGCGACAGGAAGCAGCAGAGAGCTGAGAGGAAGCAGCCGGTGACTGTGAGGAGCGCCGACGCCCAATAGCCGAGTCAAACCTTCACGGACACAATCCAGCAGCCCGGAGGACGAGTCGTCACGGACGATCTCGCTCTGCGGAGAAACAACAAGGAACGATAACTTCTGATGGAAATAACAGCAGCTGATTGGAGCTCCATAAAAAAACATCAATCAATAAATCACCTGGACGGTCTCAATGAGGCTGGCACAGTAGAAAGGAAGAGCCACCACGGCCGTTAACCTGCGGACGAGAGACACAAACACACAGAACAAGAAATAGGTTCATTAAATAAATGAGTAGAAGAAGAAATGCGTTCAATAAATAAATAAATAAATAAATCAGTAGAAGAAGACAACTGACCCTTTAAGCAGTAAATGTCCAGCCAGCTGTTTACAGCTCCACCTGTGAGGAAGTTCCCTACGAACAGAAAAACTCTCAGTAAAACTACAATAACACTGCAGTGACATCACTATAATACTACAGTAATACTCCAGACTGTGGTTAGTTACCGTGGTAACGGTGTGAACTCGCTCATGACGCCCTCGGCTCCGAGTGTGATGCCGTGAACGATGAAGGTGCTGCCCATCCCCTTCCACAGAGCCTTCAGCCCCTGGACGACGACAACAACAACAACAACAACAACAACACGTTAGCGAGTAGACATATTGCACCACATAATGACGTTTGCATCCATTACTTACAGTTAATATATACACATATATATCTGTGTAATATATATATATATATATATATATATATATATTATTTTTTGTAATGATCAGACTCGTCTCACCTGAGCCTTGGTGATGGAGTACATGACGGCGACAGCGCTGAAGGGAGTCAGGTGGTAGCACCGGGCATGGTAGTTCACCTGAGACCAACAGCCAATCACAGAGCAGAAGGGGAAAAAAACACAAGGTAGGACATTCATTTATTATTGATAGGAACTAAATATTTTACAAGAATTACATTTAAATCATTAACATGATTTGTATAATGTATATTAGCTCATGTTTAAAGTTTGTTATTTGAGTAAATGCAAGTTTAAAAAAGGAGAGAATATAATTATTATATAAAGATTAAATATGTTCCGTCTCAGCATCTATCAGAGGACGTTTACTCATGTCCTCCCGAGGTTAGTTATTGATCAGTTATTGATAAGAAGGTGATACCTGACACTGTCTGCGGAAGACGATGCAGGGATGAGCGAGGACGTTCTCTGTGAACAGACTGCAGAGAGACAGACAGGCAGGCAGAGAGACAGACAAACAGACAGACAGACAAACAGAGAGAGAGAGACAGGCAGACAGACTCAATTATAGAAATTAGTTTTGGCCTAATGTCATGATGATTGACAGCTTAATATTTTACTATAATTATGATATTAATAATAATTTATTTCCAACCTGACGAGTCCGATTCCAAATCCAGCAAATCGATTGAGCTGCTCTGAAAGAACCAACAACACATGCGCGTTAATACGACTTTAGTCCTGAAGACGCCCTTATACCAAAGTGAGAGGATGAAGAGTTACACTTTATATTATATTACATATATATATATATATATATATATATATATATATATTCCTAGCTAGCCCTTCACCTCCTGCTACCTAGCATGCTAACACCCTCCGTGCCCCCACACCGACCCACCGGCAGGAGGAACGACCGGCCCCGGAGCCTCCCATCCGGCTGCGGGAGCTCCGTGCTCCCCCGGCGGCGGCTCGTCGCGCCCAGGTGTCCGTTCCCCGTGGTGCAGGTTGCGGCTGCCCGGGATGTCCGGCGGCGTGGTGACCCAGTGGTGCTGCTGCAGCTCAGCGGGGCCTCCGGCGCTCCTGACCGGGTAGCTCGCTCCGTACAGCGGGTCGTCGCGGCCGCGGAAGCCGAGTCCGTCGAAGCTGTCCGGCCGCCTGGAGGCCATCGGAGGGTCGGTGCGGGGCCGAGATGCGGGAGGACCGTGAGAAAGATCCGGTTAACGGATATCAGAGCTCATCAAGCTCCCGGTAAAACAACCGGAGGAATTATTTAAAAGGAGGAATATTCGTCCCTGATTGATTTGACCCGCAGCACAACAACATTCACCTGTCACCCGGAAGTTCTTCTTCTTTACTTCCGGTAGACTGGCGACGCTAAAGCTCGTTACTGCCTCTTACTGGTCAAAGAAGAAGAACAGCTCTTGCCGGAAGACCGTAATATAATATAAATAATAATTGTGTGTATATCTTTAAAATATCTTTTAAGTACCACAAGTAAAAGTACTCATAATGCAGAAGCCAGTTTATATAAATGTATATAATTTAATTAGAATTATTAAACATTAATGTGTTTATCACTTTTTTAAATGCACCTAAAAATGTACCTGGTCCTGACCCAGTCTCAGGTTAGTCCTGATCCGCTAACTGACCTCAGTTTAGTCCACAGTGGACAGACCCAGATCCGGCTTCACCTGCAGCCTTGGACCTGCAGTCGGAGCTCCGGATGGAGGAGGAGAGCTCAGCTCCCGGCAGCAGCAGAGTCTCCTCCTCTCTGGTAGCCGACACCACGCTGCTGGATACCCAGGACGTAATGCTGGTCCTGTGGGAAGGGGGGCATGGGAGAACCAGAACCAAGACTGAGAGGAGCAGACTGTCAGACCTGCTGCAGAACCAACACTACCACTTTAGTCCACAGGGAGCGCCAGAACCAACACTACCACTTTAGTCCACAGGGGGCGCCAGAACCAACACTACCACTTTAGTCCACTGGGGGCGCCAGAACCAACACTACCACTTTAGTCTACAGTGGGCGCCAGAACCAACACTACCACTTTAGTCCACAGGGGGCGCCAGAACCAACACTACCACTTTAGTCCACAGGGAGCGCCAGAACCAACACTACCACTTTAGTCCACTGGGGGCGCCAGAACCAACACTACCACTTTAGTCTACAGTGGGCGCCAGAACCAACACTACCACTTTAGTCCACAGGGGACGCCAGAACCAACACTACCACTTTAGTCCACAGGGAGCGCCAGAACCAACACTACCACTTTAGTCCACAGGGGGCGCCAGAACCAACACTACCACTTTAGTCCACAGGGAGCGCCAGAACCAACACTACCACTTTAGTCCACAGGGAGCGCCTGTTTAATTCATTAAAACAACTGAAATATGTTGAGTTCAAGCAGAAACAGAATATTCTGATTATTGGGTATGAATGTTGCATTTCATTCATTTTCAGAAAAAAATATATGTTTGTGATTGGTTTTATATAAAATAATAAATAACAGTACATCTTTAAATAAATCCTGAAACTCAGATTTGAGGTTAATTTGCTTCATACAGAAGAGATGACGACGAGTTTCTTTATAAACTTTATTATATGTTTTTTTTTACAATAATTCCAGCATTTGTGACAATTAAAACATATTTCAGACACTTTATATTCTGACAGATTCCTTCACAAACAGTTTTAATCGGATATCCCAACTTCAACAACATCAACAGATTCACAGGAGAGATTCAACCCTGAAGCTGACGGGACGTCTAACAACACTTTGCTGCACGGACAAACACACACTGAAAGGTATGCCGACACTTTCGTTTTTTTTTTAATTTTAGGTTTGAGTAAAAATCCAGTAACTTCCCTCTGTCCCTGCAACCTGATTGGTCCAGTAAGTAAACTCCGCCCACCTGTCAGTGTGAATCGATAAAAATAAGAAAAAATATTCCCAATAAATCACAACGACGTCTCTAGAGGTCAAATTCAGCCGGAAAGAAAAGTTAAAAGTTAGGAACCTTTATTTTTGGTCTTTCCTCCCTAATCGTGGTTTTGTTCTCGCTGAACTTCGACCTCCGCTCAAGAAACTACAAAAGTAAAGAGCCTACAAGTTGTCCTGAAACTAGCAGAGCCTCCACGTGAACAGGCATGTTGAACAGCAGCACCGAGAGATCGAACACTGGCCTCCAGTCCGTTTGACAGCAGGACGTCTGTCGGCCACTTTAAGGCAACAGGTGTCGGGTTTCAGGCCGACAGACAAAAACGGCGAGAAAAACACAAAATGTTTTTTTAGAAAAATTGATTTGACTCGTTTCATACTTAAAATCAAAGAATGTTTGTTTAAAAAACGGCTCGCCGACCAACAGGAATTCTCAAAAAAGAAAATGGATACCTAGTTTTTTGAAAATGGAATTCTTAAAATATATACTGATCAATTTGGCTCATTATTTAGTGAAGGTGTTTTTGATTGAACTGCAACAAAAATCTAAAATGTTATTTTTAATAATTTCATTTAACTAATAAAAATGTAAATGAAAACTTTTGTAAACCTCTATTCGCTAATAAATTATACTAAAAATAAATGTTTAAATACTGTTTCCTTGACTGATGGCTAACAATGCTAACATCACAAGTGTAGCTACATATGATAACATTTTGGCTAACAGCAGCTAGCGCTAATCTGCCTGTTTCATGGCATCAAAATGGAAATAAAAGACAGTAAGACGTGATTTGGCCAATCAGAACCTTCTGAGGTGATCCGAGCCGTGATTGGATCGGCTCGTCCACCAGCTGGAGTTCAGAGAAAGAAAAAAACCTGACAAAAAGTGCTTGTCGGATTAATAAATCGCTAACTACAGATGTTAGTGTGCAAGTTAACCTACCGGGTAACGTTTGTGATTTAGTGTCTCATTTTCCACGCTAACGTTCTAGTTAGCTAACGTAAAGTGAAAGTGTTTGTTAGCGTCTTAGCGATTGTGATGAGCAGAAATCAAACGTCCCGATTGGATGCTAACTACTACGTTAGCTAATGACAATGCTCGGTGATGTCGACGACCACCGCCTTCCGCCAGCTGAACAGGAAGTAGCCCATGCCGGCGCCGGCTGCCACGGCGATACACAGGTAGGCGTTGTAGGTCATGAAGACGAGCATCAGGAAGTAGCTGACGACCACCTGAATGATGTGCAACAGGGTCTGCAGGAAGTGGGCGGGGCTTATCATCCGCTGCCTGAGAAGACGAAACGAGGGGTTAGCTTTACCGTTAGCATCACTGTTTTAGATAATGTTGCTATTAACATGTTTGTTAGTGTGTTAGCATTAGCATGCATGCACTTTAGTTCATTTTAATATTGGCATTATAGCTATTAACACAAATACAGTACAGTTTTATGTTAAACTGAATATAGCTAACTTAGTATTAGTTGCTGTGTTAGCATTGCAAGATGTCAACAAGCTGTTAGCTTTAAAACTCCCCCATCTTAAACACCTGATATAGCTCCACACCACTGTTAGCTTCAGCAAAACATTATATATTGTGTAGTGTAGCATCATTGCTAATGCACCATGTTAGCATTACTGTCCACATTATCTCTCTACATATGTTTAATATTTTGTTTGTGTGACAATTAATGTTAGCATTTCTATTAGCTTGAGGGTTAAGTCACCAGGCCTCAACACACTGGAGTTCCTGTGAAAATCTACCTGTGCCGGAGGTATTGAGATGCTCCGATCAGAATCTGCTGATACTCATTAATCATGCATCCTCAAAATGGATCAAATCATCTGTTTTAGTCTCATCAGAGCATCTCAAACAGCAGATAAAGAACCAGGACAGAGACCAGAACCGGGACCTGAACTCTACAGTTACCTGATAAAGTTTCGTGAGAGGCGGGACTTTAGTCCAACAGAACGCTCCGCCTCCTCCAAACACTGATCGTCAATCACTGAGCTGACAGTGAACACATGACATTTACATCACATGACTGTGATTTCTGTTACTGTCACACGCCGTCAACACGCTGCCAACATGCCGCCAACACGCTGCCAACATGCCGCCAACACGCCGCCAACCTGTGACCACTTCCTGTGACCACTTCCTGTTGTGTATCTATTGTTGCTAGCGTTAGCCACCTACCCGACTGTCTTGTGCGTCTCCATCAGCACCGTGCCATCAGCCCCCGGCAGAGGCATGGAGTTGTAGCGGACGTTGACCTGACTGCGACGCAGCAGCGTCTCACGACCCATCTTCAACCCCTCGTACAGCACGGCCAATAGGAAGACACCAATACACGCCCCGAACATCTCTGATTGGACGAGGGGAAAAGAGGGGAGGAGTAAATGTTGATCAAAAAAAAATTATTATAAAAAATGTAAATAAATATATAAATAGGAATAAAATAAAAAAGTACCTCCAGGTGAGTTGATGAGCAGGCCGGTGAACAGCAGCTCCACGTTGTAGCCGAAGTAGAAGGTCATCACCTGGTCAACGGCAACCGAGACGTTAGCTTCACACTATATGGAGCTATCGTATTAGCATGCTAGCATCACCTGTCGGCGTTAGCACTATAATGCTACTGTGATATTAGCATGGCGTAGCATGTGAACCACTCACCATCCCCCCGTGTCCCTCTCCTCCAACTACTCCACCTCCGTGGTCGTGTCCGCTAGTGGTGGGCGGAGACACGGTGTGATGGTGGTCCATGGTGCTGTGGTCCATGGCGCTGTGGTCCATGGCGCTGTGGTTCATGTGGTTCATGTGGTCCATGGCTGCAAGAAACAGGCTCATCAATTTAAATCGATATGTTTTAGAACAGCAGTTCCCATGATGCTTTGGGGGCGGGGATGGAAACGGGAAATATGTTGCTGCCATGGAGGGAATTCACTGTCTTCATCCCTTTAATCTCTGTATTGGATTCAGAGGTAAAGTTACTGGAGCTACAGGTGCAACACAGAACTCACAGCACATGAAACACTTTGACTTAAACTCCTGGGAGGAAATCTTCATCTCTGACGTTATACATAGAAACCACAGAAAAGTCCCGTTTCGCTCCGGTCTCACAGAAGCCCGGAGGTCTGAACACCGAGGAGCAAAACCACCGAGTTCATAGACACAACTTGATTAACCGCCGAGCTCATAAAACCAGAACTCAGGAGACGCTCTTTGTATAAAAGGCTTAAAAGCAGCTGCACTCTGGCGTGTTTGACTGGATGCAGGAACGCAACGTTAAAAATCGTTTCCTACCTGAAAGAGATGTCGACTCCAGCGGAGAGACAGACGGAATGAACGCCGGTGACATCACCGAGCAGACCGCTGTAATCCGATTGGCTCTCTGGGCCCCGAGGCTACAGGAGGCAGAGCGAGCCAATCGGAGCGCTCCGAGGAGTGGCCAATTAGATCAGGGCAACATTAACGAGAAGGTCAGCCGTCACTTACTTCATGGTTTTTTCCGTTTAGATGAATCAGCATCACTTTGAGTTAAAGTATAAATGTAACTCTCTCTCTCTTTACAGTTTCTTGCTGTCTTTAATTTTCACGAGAACCGAAAACATATTAAAACATGGAGGATATGTAGTACTTATTATAAATATTATAGACCTGTTTACTTAAAGTTCACAATAACAACAACAGAAACCAGACGATTTTTTGACTTGACAACAAACACTTGAAGCAAACGTTTGTTTTCAGCTTTATTAATGCGTTACTTTAAAATGTTCATTAAAAGAATAAGTGTGAACGGAAAAATGTCTTTTGACCACAACAACAACAACAAGGGACTTTGGCTGAAATGTATAATATAGTAAATGTGAGAGTCATTCATAGACTAAAACTAAAATAATTAAAATAGTTTTCTTTCACTAAAATGAGAATAAAAGTCAAGACTTCAAGTCAAATACAACTTTAAAGTAAATATGATGAAACAAAAACAGCAGCCGATGAAACCAACAGTTGTATCTGATCGACTTCCTCTCCGGACCTTTCTCTTCTAATTATCTATCATTTGAATAGTGTGTTTATATGAATAAATAATTACTATAACAAAGTTAAAGTATTTGCAGTGTATGTAGATCTAAATCTATAATCTGTAGTTATAATCAAACAAAGTCATCTGTTAATATGGATCATAACCTCATCAGAGATCTAAAAGTTATATTTTCTCTTTTAATCTGAGTTTTATAACCCGTTTGCACAGCAGATATGAGCACGAGGGGTCAAAGTTCAAGGTCCTGATCAAGCGGTTTCATGAAACAATAAATTCTTTGTTCGCTGCAGAACTGAAAGAAGAAAACAAGAACGATTGTTTTTATATCTGAAGCTATATTGAATAAATAAAAGGCGTGCCGCACTAATTTAAAGTTTTTCCCAGAAACCTGGAACCGGCTCAGCAGAATGCCGATCAAAAGATCATTAACTGTCTGCAGTGAACTCCATCGCGATTGGTTCATCATTTAAAACGTTATCGACATCTTTCAAAGTCCGTCCGTCTCTAAACGGCAGCTTTCTCTCCCTGCACTCTGATTGGCTGATTTCAGTTCAGGTGAAGCTCGGTTAAATAATAATAATCCTGAAACAGGAAGTAGAATCTCTTACCTGGAGAGCGGAGTGCGAGCACAGAGACCGTCTGCAAGAGAGGAAGAGAGGACAGCATTTAACGGCCAATACAAACTGATAACAGGCCAATCAGGCGCCGGCATGCTTCCCAGACAGCCAATCAGCTCCCACGCTGACCCCCAATCAGTTGGGAGGAGTCTCCCTGACAGCCAATGAAAACAGAGAATGAACCCTCACCGGGGATCAGTTTATAGGGCGCAAGCTGCTCCTGTTCAGCAGGTCTCAGCTCAGATTTTATTAACGTAACGTTTAAACCAGTTTGAGAGACACTCCGAGGACCAGGAACCCTCACCTGGTTCAGGTAAATGTAACCAGACCAGGTGGAGGTCTCTGGAGGTCGTTGATGGTGGCGTAGCTCTGTGAGGCCACACAGTCCCTGAGGGTCTTCGGTGGAGGATGTGGTGGTGCCTGAGGGGGATCCAATCAGTCCTAGATCCCATCAGTCCTGGATTGCATCAGTCCTAGATCACATCAGTCTGTGTCTGTAAACAATTACCTTCCTGCAGCTGTTGACCTCTGACCTTTGACCCCCAAGTCAAACAGTCAGTTCATCACAGTCGGTCTTAATTTAATCCACGGTAATGTTATTTAATCTTAAATAAATTTAAAAAGTGAGAAACTGTTTCCCGAAAAGAATAAAAACTAATTTTAAATGTTTTAAACTATTTTATTGTGAAGATTTAAATCACAGACTCCTGATTGGTCGAGCAGTTTCCTCCAGCAGCCAATAAGATCTCGTGTTCAGAAGTTTATATTTATATCTGTTCTGGTTTACTAACATTATTATAGAAAGCATCTATTATTTGCTAAATGATATAACTACATTATACATATATAGAATTATTATAAATCGATTGATCTCGTAACCCGATTGACATTCTCATCGGCCAATCAGAGAGCAGCACTGACCCCTGGGCAACGTGTCCGACCTTTGACCTCCATGGCAGTCAGGTCTTCGTCACTGATTGACTCCGAGCTGAACTTTGCTCACCGTCCTGGGGTTGGTGAACAGGAAGTGATGTCACGCGTCTCCCATTCAGACTGCAGGTCACCGGGTGCGTTTCCTCACAACGGGGAGCAAGGAAACCATGCGAGGAGAGAGGAAACACGTCCTTTCCTGATCACAGCTGGATCAGCTGATCAGTGTACCAATACTTGTAAAAGACCCAGTATTCAGTGTACTAATACTAGTAAAGACTCAGTTATCAGTGTACTAAAACAGACCAAGTATTCAGTGTAATAACACTAGTAAATACCCAGTATTCAGTGTAATAACACTAGTAAAGACCCAGTAATAATCAGTGTACTTATATTTATAAGTACACTGGTTATTACTGGTTATTTACTACTAGTAAATACTGAGTATTCAGTGTACTTATACTAATAAAGACCCAGTAATATTCAGTGTATTTATACTACTAAAGACCCAGTATTCAGTGTACTTATACTAAGACACAGACGAGACCCACTTCAGAACCAGAACCCTGACCAGACCAGACCGGCTTCTGAACCAGAACCCTGACCAGACGAGACCGGCTTCTGAACCAGAACCCTGACCTGAACCAGTTTAGCGCCCGTATCCGAGGTCTAGTGACCGAACGAGGAAGCAGGAACCTGAGCAGGTTGCCGTGGATACATAAACATGTTTCACGGGGCTTCCTGGTCTCCGAGGAGGAGAACCTGTTGAGGACAGAAGCGACCATTGTTTTACGAGAAAACCTCACCGATCTGCTTCACACGGGCGTGTAAAAATATGTTTTTTTAATACACGAGGAAACAAAAACAGACAAAATGTTTTCCTTCCCCGTGACGCCGAATCACATCCACCAATCACAGGAAGAGTCCTCTTCTCCACGAGCGTGAAGAACCAGGTCCTAAAAAAAAGGTGAAGTCTATGACCCCAACTGACCCCAGACCAGCTTGGTTCCCTCAGTCGCCACAAACCAGACTCACCACCGAGCTCCGGTCCTGATGCTTTTACTGGCATCAAGTTCAACCTGTGCAGAAGATGAGGATGATGTGTGGATTGTGATCGTAACCTCCATGTTTTATTATGATGATGCAGACCTCAGATCACCTTTAAATAAACCATATACTGTTTAGTTAGTGTCTCTGATCTTTTATGAATAGACTCATTCTTTTTTTGTTGGCACTTTGGATGCCTTTATGTCTGGAATGTGTTTAATGAACATGTGACATGAGTTCATCCGTGTTCTCTCACACAGACTTCATTGTTCTTCATTGTTCTCTACCGGTTCTCCTCCTTCGTCCTTATGTAAACTAAATGTCATTCATGATTTTAAAAAAAACAGGCCCGTTGCATCCTTTCCCTTGATGAGCAGTCACCTGCGTTCCCTCACCTGTACATCGTCGCATCCACCAATCACGGTTTAGTTTAGTCGAACCGGATCCCCTTTGAAAAACCTCTCCATTTAACACCGGCGCGACACACGGGAGGCGGCGGCGGAGATTACGGTGAACCGGGTCGTAAAAGGGGATGCTTTGAGGGAACGGGGACCCTGGAGGTGAAGTGAGTACAGCCGGGTGTAGAGCAACACCCGTTCGGTTCCGGCAGTCACAGGTTCGAACCTCGCCCGAGCCTGTTTTTGACTCAGGGCACGACCATCTTAAACGGTGCCTTTTCTCTACGGAGTCCCGTACAGTAGCAGACCGGGTGGGGGGGGGTGCGTTCGTGTGCAGCAGCAACAGAGGTCAGAGTTATACACACAATAACACACAGATAAAGGGGTCGCGAGCTCACCTGGGAGGCTTCTGGGGGTTCTTCCGCTCCGAAACGCGACACTAAATAAATACAAAACAAAAACCGAAGAAGAAGAAAGTGGTTCGTCTCTTCAACTTCTCCTCTTCGCCGTCTGCTTGTCCGCACGTCGTTTCCGTTACCCCCCTTGCGTCATGACGTCTTTACGCAGGGGGGCGGAGCTCAGAGGAGGCGGGGGATAGAAGTTCGGACTGCCAGTTTGGACCAATCGGGAGGCGGATCCTGAGATGAGAGGCGGGGCTTCTTTAGAGCCACGTAAACGTTGTTTTTCGAGTGTTTGTGGGGAAGAGTCAGGTGACCAGAATACAGGGAGAATAAGTTTTATTTGATCATAACACAAAATAAAGAGCTTTGTTTCTGTTTTGTAAACTGTTGCTTTAAAACTCTGAGAGCAACTGTATTTAAATAAGTCACTTCTAATGTACTTTATATTTATTTACTTGTATTTAATCTTTGTTGTATTTTACTTTCTTCAGTTTTAGTTGTATTTCTTTTAATGCATTTATTTACCTTACATTTATTGCTATCATGCTTTATTTTGCAGCGGTGTCAGTGTTATTTTATTTACACTTAAATTATTTTATTGTTCATATACGTTTAAATTTCTTCTGTTGTGATCTTTAATGAAACTCTGTTACAATCATTTCCTTCAGGATAAATACTTTTTTATAAGTATTATTTGTTATGCTACAGTCTTATTTTATTTTCGTTATAATATTGTAACGTAAAATATTTGAAATTATTTTTGTGACCCTTTTAGATCTCATCAAGGAAATAATAACCTACTCAAGGTCCCCTGGAACATCCTCAAGGAATCCTAGACCCCCACAAGGACCAGAGGGACCTTTAAGTACTCCTTTACAGACCAGTGGCATCTCCTCCTATAGGAGCCCCTTTAACCCCCTTAAGGACCAGTGGACTATCAGGTTCTGACAATGTCTAAATGCTGGTTTAAACAATACATTTCAGCCAATCACAGAGCAGTTTCAGCCAATCAACATTCAGTTTAATATTTTCTCATCACTTCACAAACATCAACAGGAAAACTTCAGAACGACAAGAAGTCATATGGTCACACACAGTAAACAACCAAAATAACTGTGGAAATGCATGAGTTTCACAATAAAAGCCTTCCACTTTCTCCAGCCAATCAGGGTTGAGAACAGAGACACGTTGTCAATCAGCCAGATTTCATTTATATTCATTTATCGTAATTTATATTAATATTATCTCATTTTCTTTTCAGACCTCACGGAGAAACAGTAAAGGAAGAATTTTATTTTTAGATTCAAAGAAATATATTTAAATATAAATATTTGGTAAACATCAACACAGTAACAACATTTATTAACGTCTTCGCTCGCAGCAGGAAAACCGGAGGAGACGAACTTTGCAAAACAGTCAAAATAAAAAACTTCACGTTTTGGTGGAAATTTCAGATTAATTAGTTTTGAGTAACAAAAAAATAAATGTTTGTCTGTGATTGAAGCTAAAGTCTCTAACGTCCACGGTCTCCTCCGTTTGCCCCGCCCCAGCTGCTATTGAGGCCCCGCCCCTTCTCTCACGGCCCCGCCCCTCAGCCCGCCACACGGTAGTTGATGTGAAACTCCGGCTGGATGTCGCAGACGCGGCGCAGCAGCTCGCCCAGCACCGCCTCCCGGTTGCCACGGTAACTGGCCTGGATGTGGCTCATCCGCACCACCGTGTCGCGGTCCACCTCCACCGCGCTGTTGCCGTGAGAACCGAGGGCCTGGGGGATGAAAACCGATTTTAAATATACAAATTATTTAAGGAATAATGAGAGAAGAAGTCGAGAAGAATTGGTAAAAAAAATTCAGAAACTAAAATAATTTAAATTAAGATTTAGTTTAAATTACGAGGAAACGGCAAAGAAAATATTTGGGCAAACATTTTGAAACACCTAAACACAAACAGCTGAATGAAAAGAAAAAAAAATTCACAATATTATATGAAAATACTTAATGGTTCAAATTTATTAAATGTAGTACAATAAACTATATATCAAGAGACTTAAGTCAATATATATATTTTTAATAAATATTAACTGAGAATAAGGAAGACTAAAGATTTAGTTTCTAAATTAGATTTCTAATAAACTGAGGCCGAATAATTCTGATGAAGAGAAACATTAATATTAATGTAGTCATAGTAGTATTAGTATACTAGTCGTCTATTGTAGTATTATTAGTATACGTACAGCAGCTTCTTTGGTCTTGAACTCCTTCTCTCTCTGAAGTCGATACTGTTCAATCTCGGCTTGAGCTTCTTCCTTCGCCTGCTTCAGACGACGGTTCTTACCTGCAGAGACAAAAGGACAATATATATATATATATAAATAAAATATAATATATATATATATATATATATATATATATAATATATACACGCTGGTACAAAATGAACTGTTTTATACTGAATGAGTTTCTATTATTTCTCCACTGATCAGATCTGATCTCCATTAGTTCTCTCTGACTCGGGTCACATGACGTGATCTCCATATCCCATGATGCTCAGCGGCTGACTCATTATCCACCAGCTACTGAACACACATATATAAATATACATATTTGAATGAGCAGAATAGAACAAATAAATGAGATTCAACACCATTACAGTTAATACAGACCAAATAATGTTGTTAAATGTAAAAAAGATGTTGTTCAGAGGGAGAAATAAAGTTAATAAGAAATATCTACGTGAATTATACGTGAAGTAATCTAACTTTTAATGTTTTTGCTGTTCAAGTTGACACTTTTAATTCGGCGCATATTTAATTAATCAAGCGGCTAAATATCGATATGTATTATCGATCAGGGAGGTGTACAGCAGTCCAGACTGCGCACCGACGGGGAGCCGATGTCCGAAGCGGAAGTGGAGACTTCAGTCTCGGCCTCCAGCTCCGTCGCGTTCATTTAAAACACAACAACAGAAGCGAAGCGGCTCTGAACTCGCTGCGGTTCGCTTCAACGCGGCGGAACGGCAGCGAGGCCCGC
>NC_046977.1:3585378-3615378 GCF_009769545.1 Cyclopterus lumpus | reverse complement strand
TTTACTGAATTTACTTTGACTTGTATTTCATTGCAACACCACACACACATTTCACGTTTTGTCCGGTAAACTTAATTCCATTCAGTCCTGCAACACATTCAAGTGATGAGGTCCAATCATGAAATAATGTGTGTTTATTATTTATTACCTGAAACACCTGAGATAGTTACACGTGTTTAGGAGTCACGGTAAGTATTGCTCAACGGTTCATCAATACGTTATTCTCTGCGTGCATCCGATGTGTTTTAAATGTGTTACTATCGTTCATTGAGCCCAATCACAAAGCGACACACACAGGAACGAGTCCGCGAGGAGTTTAGTTCCGAGGAACGAAAGAAACCTCCACAAACCTAGATTTCAGTCTAAAATCCTGCGCTTTTCTGACGCAGTTTGTAAAGTAAAGCAAAGAGCGCAGCGCGGTAACCACAGCTACTGTTAGCATTAGCTCTCAAATCAGCAGAAAGGTGTCCTTCGCGTGCGCGTCACACGTCACGTGAGCCGCACCTAAGCCGACACGCGCCAGGTCTGATAACTTCAAAAAAATATTACATTCGTGAAACCGCATAAATGTTTTACATACAATCAAACTTGCCTGTGAAAAGAAACGAAGCGGCAGCGTCTACGAGCGGCGTGACCCGGATGTAAACTAGTCGTCCGTTTCCGGGTCAAGGGTTACTTCTTCCGGTGGACGAAGCTGCAGCAAACAAACACGAGAAGAGGGAAAACCCAGGAAGATATCGCTACAACTTACCTGCCAGGTAACTTTACAGACGTTTGTTTCACCTGTTGAAGGGAGAGAGGGAACGTTGACCCGTTTCCGGTTAAACTAAATGATTTGACATGTCCGAACAGTTAGCTGGTTAACTTGTGTTCACTATTCAGACTATCGTATCAGGAACCATGGTTCCCTGGAGGAGGAACCATGGTTCCTGTTTCATGTTGATTCCTTCAGAATAAAGTGATTGGTGGTCTGCTGGTCATGTGGTCGCACAGTAGCTAATCTGATTTATTAATCAGCTGCTGGATCAATAATTCTCCAAATGTCTCCAACAGTCAAATCACCTGTAATGTGATAATTAAATAAAATGCAGCAAACAGACATTGAGGGAAAATTGTGATTTTTAAAACAGGAAATAATGTACAATGTCAACATTATTGATTTATTGATCCTGAAGTTTCTGTCAACATCACCTCCGTTTTGTTAGCATAGCATTATTAGCATAATGTTTACGAGCCACACACACTTTCAATCAGTATGTAAATAATAAACATGAATAGTATTTGTTACTTTTGTTTTATTGTTTATGAAGGTTTAAAATCAGAAGATGTTGAGAAGGAAACCGACTCGTCTGGAGCTGAAGATCGACGACACGGAAGAGTTCGAGAGCGTCAAGAAAGAGCTTGAGGTTTAAATCACTCTGATACACCTGTCCATATCAATCACTACTGTCAATATCAATCAATACTGTCCATATCAATCACTACTGTCCATATCAATCACTACTGTCAATATCAATCAATACTGTCCATATCAAATATCAATCAATACTGTCCATATCAATCAATACTGTCCATATCAAATATCAATCAATACTGTCCATATCAAATATCAATCAATACTGTCAATATCAATCAATACTGTCCATATCAATCAATACTGTCCATATCAATCACTACTGTCCATATCAATCAATACTGTCCATATCAATCACTACTGTCCATATCAATCACTACTGTCCATATCAATCAATACTGTCAATATCAATCACGACTGTCAATATCAATCACTACTGTCCATATCAATCAATACTGTCAATATCAATCACGACTGTCAATATCAATCAATACTGTCCATATCAAATATCAATCAATACTGTCAATATCAATCAATACTGTCCATATCAATCACTACTGTCCATATCAATCAATACTGTCCATATCAATCACTACTGTCCATATCAATCACTACTGTCCATATCAATCACTACTGTCCATATCAATCAATACTGTCAATATCAATCACGACTGTCAATATCAATCACTACTGTCCATATCAATCAATACTGTCCATATCAATCAATACTGTCAATATAAATTACTACCGTCAATATCAATCAATACTGTCAATATCAATCACTACCGTCAATATCAATCAATACTGTCAATATCAATTACTACTGTCAATATCAATCAATACTGTCAATATCAATCACTACTGTCATTATCAATCAATACTGTCAATATCAATCACGACTGTCAATATCAATCACTACTGTCCATATCAATCAATACTGTCAATATCAATCAATACTGTCAATATCAATCACGACTGTCAATATCAATCAATACTGTCAATATCAATCAATACTGTCAATATCAATCACGACTGTCAATATCAATCACTACTGTCCATATCAATCACGACTGTCAATATCAATCAATACTGTCCATATCAATCAATACTGTCAATATCAATCAATACTGTCAATATCAATTACTACTGTCAATATCAATCACGACTGTCAATATCAATCACTACTGTCCATATCAATCAATACTGTCAATATCAATCAATACTGTCAATATCAATCAATACTGTCAATATCAATCAATACTGTCAATATCAATCACGACTGTCAATATCAATCACTACTGTCCATATCAATCACTACTGTCATTATCAATCAATACTGTTAATATTGACACGTTTTATTAAACAATTAATAATTGATGAGTTACATGATCAGAACGACATCTTGTGACTAATTGATCGTCGTAGTAGTAGTTATGACATCATTATCAACTGACGTGAAGCAACAACCCGATAAGTTTCTGTATTGATTATTAATTCTTTTTTTACAGGCCAGGAAGCGTCAGCGAGAGGAGGCGGAGTCAGGTGGAGTGGGCGGAGCTTCTGTCATCAGTGTTGACATTATCGGGGGCGGAGCCTCGGCTTCTTCCTCAACAGCAGCGTCGAGGGCGGAGCTTATCAACGAGCGAATCGGCTACAAGCCCCACCCCAAACCAGCCACGCTGCCCACCTTATTTGGAAGTTTACAGTTTTAATAAATAAATAATAATAAAAATGATTTAAATCGGTTTCACTTGTTTTTATTACTTATTAATGTTATCTATTTAGTCAGTTAACTTTCAATAAAGTTGATTCAAACAAATCGATTCATGATAATTTTAAAAAGCAGTTCCGTTTCACTCGTCAGAGACTGATCACGTGATTATTGATCAATCAGATTGTTATTTGAACAGATCAGTTAAGCGGTTCAGTTAAAAAGGAATAAATCCTGTATCTGACTGATTTAAGTGTTTGAGCAACAAACTATTATGGGATGTTTCTCTCCCGATTAACGTTTCAGAATTAAGAATACAATTATATTGTGTTTATTTATTTATATTTATATATATATATATATATACACACAAATGATAAAAGGATTTGATTGGGAATTAAACAAATATTTTTTCTTTATGTAAATGAAATGTTATTGAATTACCAGTCATAAAATATTACTATAGTTTAGATAAAACATGTTTTAATTGGAAACATTAGAGACAGTTAAATGAATAAACATTAGAAATGACATCACGTTTGTTCGTATGATTTGTTTTATTTTTATAATAAATGCTACGATATTATTTTTATAAAGAAACAAATATAAAAGACAAACAGACGGTTAGTGTTTGAAAACGCAAAGAAAAAACAAACCGTAAAAACATCTTGAAGGTATTTACAGTAACAGTAGGCGGCGCTCTGGAGCAACGACATCGCTAACATTTAAGCTCCGCCCTCAGTCCAGAAAGTGATTCTGACCAATCAGGACTCACGATTAATTTACACAAATACATGTCTTTCTATTTGTAGTTTATACATATTTATATTAAACTTTCTTTTTAAAAACATTTAAACATTATTTCAGTTTTCATGACAACCAGGAACATTTAAGTGCTGATGATTTCTTTTGATAATTTTACACATTTGTTTTTAAGAATTGTTTTGGAGCTGCATTTCATTAGACAAATGTTTTTTAACTTTGGTTTATAATAATACAAATAAACTTCACAATAAAATGATAACAATAAAATGCTTGAATAAAAAAAATGTAAAAAGTTAGTTTTACATTTCAGACTATTTTTTTCCAGCCGTCAACAAAAGAACTTGAAATCACTGATTGGTCAAAAACATTTCCTAAAAACAAATACAAATTGGTCAGAGTGGGCGTGGTCTTCGTGAGGCTAGAGAGCTGAGAGACAAATAAAAGGTCAGTGTTATTTTAATTTTTTTTGACAGTTGAGCCGTCATAAAAAATATCATAAAAACATAATATATAAAAACAGAAAGTGTAAAAACGAAACCAACTATTTAGTGTTAACAACCGATGGAAATGGTTTTAGTGTTCATGCTGTTGCCACGGTTACTGTAGTGAGGGGGTGTGTGGCTTAAAGTATGACCTCCACCTGTTGACTTGAATTGTTAAAAGTTTTAGCTTATTTTGTAAAAAAAAGTTGAGCTTGTTTTTCCACACGCACTGCTGAACATTTTAAAACTCACAGGAAACAGGTTTTTCAAAAATAAAAACTAACTAACTGATTTATTCACAAATAATTGCCGTTTGGTCTGAAAAGACATTTAATCTGGTTTCATGTTACGTTTAAAAGTTATTTGTTGGACTCACGAAGCCGCTGAGGCTTCTGGGAAGGCGACCGCCTGAGGCTCAAGCTAGCATCACTGCTAGCATGAGTTCGCAAAGCTTCAGAATTTAATTCTCCCAAATAAAGTAGATTTTTTAAAAATCTGATACTAAAATGTTAATAACTGTTATTAGAAGAATACAATAAACTCATCTGTACATGCTAACAATGTGCTAACATCCCTCACTTCAGTCATGCTAAGCCATTAGCTCCATTAAACCAGAATTCACAGGAGTTTACAGTTTTCGGGCAAGATGCTAACATAGCGAGCTGCATCTATGCTAACACCTTTCCCGTTGTTCAGTCGTGTTTTAACAGAAATGAGTTCATCAGCAGCTAAAAGCTTAATTTCTGTGTTTCTAGATGTTTGTTCTCAAACAGCTCAACTGTCTTTACCAAAAGACATGCCCACCTAATGACCACGCCCACGTAATGGCCACGCCCACCTGTAAACCAAAACAAACGCTTCTTTGCTGACAACACTCTGATGTCATCACTTTTTCTTAATGGCGGCGAGGTCGTGCGATGACGTCGTCACTACTTTATGGCATTGAGGTTTTGTGATGTCATCACTTCTTGATGGCGGCGAGGTCGTGCGATGATGTCATCACTTCTTCTTGGGGCGGCAAGATCTTGCGATGATGTCATCACTTGTTCGGGGTGGCGAGATCTTGCGATGACGTCATCACTCCTTGATGGCGGCGAGGTCGTGCGATGATATCATCACTTCTTCTTGGGGCGGCAAGATCTTGTACGACACCATCACTTCTTGTATGGCAGCGAGGTCGTGCGATGATGTCATCACTTCTTCTTGAGGGCGGCGATGTCGCGCTGCAGATCGGAGAACTTTGGCCGTTCCTCGGGGTTGTAGTGCCAGCAGCGCTGCATCACTTTGTACACGTCGTCAGGGCAACACTTAGGACAGGACATCCTGTAACCTAGCAACCGGGAGGAAAAAAACACGTCACAAGCTTTTGTAACATCTTCTGTTTGTTTACCAGATGGTTCGTCCTCATAAACGATGCGGTTACCTTTCTCCACCTGCTCTCGGGCCTGCTGATTGGTCATCCCAGGATAAGGACACACCCCCAGACTGAAGGTCTCCCACAGCAGGATCCCGTAACTCCACACGTCGCTGTCGGAGCTGTAACGACCTGCAACAGCCAATCACAGAGCAGGAGTCATCAGGGACCAATCAGAGCAGGACTCACCAGGCGTGCGTCAGGTGTGCATCAGGTGTTACCGTAGTTCAGGGCCTCTGGCGCCGTCCATTTAATGGGAATCTGTTTGAGTCCAGAAGAAGAATAAATACCGTCGTCCTCCTGACGACTCATCCCAAAGTCACTGATCTTCAACACACTGCCTTCTCCCACCAGACAGTTCCTAGCTGCCAGGTCCCTGACAGACAGGTGAGAGAGAGAGACAGGTGAGAGAGGGAGACAGGTTAATAATCTCAGGTACCATGGATGGATGAACCATGGATGTGTAATAAAAACAGAATCAGATGAGACATTTTTTCCAGCTGATCTGAGAGCTGCTTGTTGAGTGAGAACCAGGTGTTGCAGACTCACCTGTGGATACAGTTCTTGCTCTCCAGGTACGCCATGCCGGCAGCAGCGTCCACCGAGAAGCGAACGAGCTGCTTCGTCTTCAAATCGTCCTTCTTCTTCCTCAGAAAGGACAGGAAGTCTCCACCTGAGTGACGCTTCAGCCGTTAGAAACTGACCAATAAAAACACAACACAGGACAAACCGACCGTGACATCATCGGTGAATAAGCTCCACCCACCAGGAACCAGCTCCATGACGATGTAGATCGGCTGTCGCTGCGTGCAAACGCCAATCAGCTTCACGATGTTCGGGTGGTCGTACTGCTTCAGGATCCTGCAGCCAATCACACGCCGGCAGCGTTATACAGATATAATTATATGAATATACAGAAATAGATATACATAAATATACATACATCTATATCTTAATACATAATTATATAATATACATGAATAGATATGTATATCAATATACATAAATATTAATAAATAATTATATAAATATACATAAATATATATAAATATACATATAAATAAAGCTATATATTAATAAATAATTTAAATAAAAATACATAAATATACAGATATATATAAATAAAAAGGCTTGTACATAAATATGTATAAACAAACATAAATATACATGTATATATATATAATATATTCAAATAAATATATAAATATATTTTTTGTATATATATATATATATTTTTTGTGTGTGTGTATATATATATATATATATATATATATATATAAATAATATATATAAATAATATATATAAATAAATAAATAAATAATACATATATTAATACAAATAAATAATACATATATTATTACAAATACTTTCTAATTTATTTGTATGTAGTCCGACTACATACTTTCGTTGTTGTATTGATTGATCAATCTATTGACTGATTGATGTATTGATCGATGTATTGATCGATGTATTGATCGATGCTGACCTGGCCTCAGACAGGAACCTGATCTTCAGCTCTGGAGGTAAATCTTCTTTACACGTTTTGACAGCAACCGGCATTTTGTCGCGCTGCAGCGTCCCAATGAACACCTCGCCAAAGTTACCCTGGCAACCAGCAGACAGCAAGGCATGATGGGACACGGAGAAAGCACAACATTACAGACCAGGGTAAAAGAAGAAAAAAACAACAACAATAACATGACAGAACTGTAGAGAAATGGTTGAATAACAGGAAACAGGAAGTGAGGTCACCTTTCCCAGCAGCTCCCCCAGCACCACATCCTCATGGTTCAGGATCCACTTCTTATCCTGCAGACAGAGAAACTCACTCACTCACCTGAAAGTACAAGTAGAGCGTACCTGAACGTCTATGTGTGTGTTTACTATGGAAAAATACCTTTGTGCATGTGGTACACACATATACATGTAGGTATGTATAGATCTGTGGTTATATATAATGAAGGGGTTACCTTGACGACGGGGTTCAGCAGCACGACTCCAGACTTCTTGGTGATCAGCTGTTTGGAGGTGAAATGATGCTCGATGAGCTGAGGAATGGTGGAGAAACCCGTCCCCTCGAAACGGTACTGACTCTACCAGAGAGAGAGGGCGGGGGGGATATAAATATATAAATATAGATCTACATATAAATATATATACACACACACACATCTGTGTAAATGTGTGCGTCTCTCTTTTCTGTGTGTCTGTGTGTGTGTGTGTACATACGTCGGCGTACTGGATGATGAAGTGTCTCCGCTGCTCGGCAGAGAACACAGACAGGACGTATTCTCCCGGTTTGCCGTGACTCTCTCTCACCAGGAAGTCTCCCTGCTGCCGCAGCAGCTCCTGGGCTTCGGTGCGCGGGATGGCGCCGTGGTACCACTCCTGGTCCGCCAGGGGGCGCTCTGACAGAGGGATGACGTCGAAGAACTGCTGCAGGGGGAGAAGAACAAATGATCTTTGTTGTCGACAACGCTCCCGTGTTCATGTTGAGCGTATCTTAGCGTAGCGTATCTTAGCGTAGCGTATCTTAGCGTATCTTAGCGTAGCGTAGTGTAGCTCGAACCAGACTCCATTCAGAAAACAAAGTAATTTGCTTGTCGTCTTATGGAGAAAATTAACAAAACATGAATTAAGACTTTTTCCAAACCGCCATCTTCCTTTAAATCCGTTTATTGCAATTAAAATCACAGCTAAATAGGTTTCTTTTTTGGGGTTTCTGTAAATCTCCTCCAGATGAAGTTTCCCTGATGATTCTCTGAGACTTCAACATGAACGAAGCGAATCAACACAGACGATCTCGCGGTCGCATGCCCAGAGAATGTTTGTTGTTTTGTTTGTTTGTTCTGCGCGATGAATCTCACCGAGGAGGAGGAGCCCAGCATGGCTTTAGGAGACCGGATCATTCCGGCCAGAGAGTAACGCAGAGTGTCGAACCGAGAGCTCCTCTCCTTCGTTTTGTCCTGAAAACACAGACGATGTCCATCATGAAAACTTAATTGAACACAGTGACGGTTAACGTCATTAACGGATCAGTAACCTCTCGCTCATGTTAAAAGGTGTCTGTGAAGGAACAATGCCTTTATTTTGAAAGGGCAGCTCTTCCTGCTGGTGTGCAGACTTAAATCAATACACTAAATATTTACCGTGGAGCCGACGGAGCGGGCGTCGTCCTCGTAGGGTAGCGTGGGGGGAGGCGGCACCGGGGGCGGGGAGGCTGCGGCGGCGGCCATCTTGGCATCCAGCAAGGCCTTCTGGGAGGCGAGGCGGGCCTCGGAGCCGCGCAGCGATTGGACGGCGTGGTGGAGCTCGAGGACAGAGAGCTTCTGACTGAGCAGCAGGACGCAGCTGAGGACGAGAGACAGACAGAGAGTCAGACAGACAGGAGAGAGAGAGAGAGAGACGGGTCGTTCTCTTCACTTCCTCCGACTCACTCGCTCTTCCGCTCGGCGCTCTGCTGACTCGTCTGGATTTTGGTGTCGAGATCGTCGGCCAGCGCCTCCTTTGTCCTCAGATTCTGCTGAGTCAGCGACAGCTCCTCCGACGCCGACGCCAACCTGGAGACACAATAAAATAAAAGGTATGATCCTTGTATACAGCAAATAGTTTAAAGTCCAGTGATCATCCCTTATTGATTAGCCCTCATCATGTGATCAGACTATGACATCACCAGCTGCTCCATCAACAAGTGTTTTCGTTCCCGCTCACATGACTTGCAGGCTGTCGGCCGTCAGCGTGTTCCAGAGGATCTCATTGGCCGGCAGGTTGTCCGTCTCGTCCGACAGAGACGCGTCGAACTCCACGCTCGCCTCCTGAGTCTCCGGAGACCTGAGTGGGTGGGGACACACACACACACACACACACCGTTACCACCGCGACCACGAGGAGGGACACGCCCCATCTCCACGGTGGTTGCGTCTGCTGACCGGTAGGCGTCGATGAAGTGTTGGTACTCCGCCAGCGGGTCGATCTGCTCCACCGCCGCCGAGATCTCCTGGTGGACTTTAACGATCTCCTCCGTCAGCAGGCTGCTGATCTCACAGTACTCCTCCAGGATGCTCTTACTGCAGCAGTACACACATACACGTATATATTTACATTATATACACACACCACACGGACCCGCTGCTTCCTGTAGGTCCGAGGTCACGTGACTCACAGGGCGAGCGTCATGTCCTCCTGCATCCTCTGCAGAGCGTCGAGCAGCGCCGGGCCGGCGCGGCGCCGGTGCTCGTCCTGCTGCGTCCGGGCGCCGCACACCGCCAACACGTACTGGTTGTGGAGGTTGTGGAGCTTCGCCGTCGCTTTGTCGTAGCGCTCCCGAGCACGCTCCGTTTCCCGGCCTGTGATTGGTCGAAAAATAACATTTATACAACAACATTTGTGGCCTCGTTGTCGTGTAGAAAAGTTCTGCTCGTCTTCAGAAACAGAACCACCGTGACTACAAGTAGAGAACGAGAACTCTTCTCCAGTGCAGTTATTATTATTATTATTATTATTAATATTATTATTATTATTGTATATAAATATCCAACATGTGTTACAACGTGTTCACTTCCATCCTCTCCTCAGAATTTTATGTTTTTTACAGAATCTGTTTATTTGTGGCGAGATTGTAAAGGAGACACGTGGAATAAAAATGTTGCTTTCAAAGACCGTCGGAAAGTACAGTTTATTTATTTTAAATGTCCTCATTTTAAACGTCTACATTGATGAAACTGAAGCGTGTAAAAAGGAGCAGAAACCTTTGGTCAGCGCCTCCCGGTATTTGTCTCTGGCGTTGTTGGCGTCGCGGCTCAGCTGACGATACGTCGCCTTGAGCTTGTCCAGGTCAGTCCTGGTTACCTAGCAACAACAAGTCATCATCAAGAACAGGGTCGCTGGAGGAATCACCTCGACACTCAGTACTGTCTTACAGGACACGCCTACACACCTCCCTCAGTACTGTCTTACAGGACACACACCCCACCCTCAGTACTGTCTTACAGGACACACACACCCCACCCTCAGTACTGTCTTACAGGACACACACACCACCCTCAGTACTGTCTTACAGGACACACACCCCACCCTCAGTACTGTCTTACAGGACACACACACCACCCTCAGTACTGTCTTACAGGACATGCCTACACACCTCCCTCAGTACTGTCTTACAGGACACACACCCCACCCTCAGTACTGTCTTACAGGACACACACACCACCCTCAGTACTGTCTTACGTGACACACACAGACAGTGAAGGAAAGGCCACAGACAGTGAAGGAAAGCCTACTGACACACAGAAACATGTCTGCTAAACGTGTTTCAATACCACAAAGGGGGGTTTCACCTCAAACACACATCCGTAACATTATGTAATTTTACAATTGTTCATACTTATGAAGGAACTATGTAGTCAGCTGGTCAGATACAGACAAACGGCCTAGAGCTGTGTATAATCAATGCTATGATGGCAGCATGTAGTTTTCATTAATATCTTGCTGTAGGCTAATACTAATATTAATGCCATAAGTGTTTAACAAGCTGGGCAGGAACAAGCTGGTAAAAGGGGAACCATACAGATGTTTTATTTATTACTATTATAGATAAATATACCAGTATCATATCGTATTTGTGGTATTGTATTGAATTCTGGTATCGTGGTATCGGGATATTTATGGCAGGTATCGTATCGAAGTTTTAATCTTGGTATCATGACAACTCTAACACACACGCACACAGTACTGTCAGACATGTGCACACATACAAACTTTCAGTACTGTCTCCCAGGTACAGACACACAACCACCCTCAGTACTGTCTTACAGGACAAACAGACACACCCTTGGTATTGTCTTAAATGACACCCACTGACCCTCAGTACTGTCTTACAGGACACACACCAGTCTCAGTACTGTCTTCCAGGTGCACACATACACACCTTCAGTACCGTCTTCCAGGTACACACACCCTCAGTACCGTCTTCCAGGACAAACAGACACACCCTCGGTATTGTCTTAAATGACACCCACTGAACCTCAGTACTGTCTTACAGGACACCAGCACAGACAGACAAACAAACAAACAAATAAACACTCTCTCTCTGACACTCACAGTAAAACAGACACACACCTTGTGGTTGTGGCTCTCCAGCTGCTGATGAAGACTCTGGTAGCTCTTCTTCACCTGCTGCTTGTCTCGGATCAACGTGGCCAAACGGTGCAGAGGACCAGAGTTCAGATCATCAGCGTGACTCCTCATGACCCGACCCAGGGCCTCCGTCTGACGGATCACCTGAGACCAGGACTGTGAGAGAGAGAGAGAGAGAGAGAGACCAGGACTGACACAGAGAGACTGAGACCAGGACTGACAGAGACACATGTGGACAGGTGAGTCCTCTCACCTTGCTCACGGTGCTAACGTAGTCAGCAGCTTCCTGTTTTTCAGTTTGCTGAGTCATGCTGAGCAGGAGAGCAGAATATTCTTTATCGCTCTTCACTCGTAGTGTCAGAAAGCGTTTCACCGTCTCCAGCAGCTAGAGGGCGACACACAGGTACACACGTTGAGTACCTGAGCAGGTAGAGAACAGAGTACCTGAGCAGGTAGAAAACAGAGTACCTGAGCAGGTAGAGAACAGAGTACCTGAGCAGGTAGAGAACAGAGTACCTGAGCAGGTAGAGAACAGAGTACCTGAGCAGGTAGAGAACAGAGTACCTGAGCAGGTAGAAAACAGAGTACCTGAGCAGGTAGAAAACAGAGTACCTGAGCAGGTAGAGAACAGAGTACCTGAGCAGGTAGTGAACGTTATGACTCTTTACAGACAATAAAACCAGTCCGAAACTTATACCTTTAACTCCCAGTCCTGCAGCTTCAATAATCCCTCGTGGGAATTCCTTAAATCCCGACCGAACCCCATCCTGGATCTCTCTCTCTCTCTCTCTCTCACACACACACACACACACACACACACACACACACTCTCTCTTTCTCTCTCTAACAAGGGCCGGTGGAGAATGATCTCATGGTCGTCTGTGGAGACAAGTAATAAAGAGTATTTAGAGTTAAAATATGAGTAAATACATATTACTTTCACTTAAGAATCACAAAATAAGTAAATGCTCCGAATGCTTCTTTAACAGCTTCTAAACTAATGTTTCCTAAATGTTTTCCATCTTTAACTTCATGTTGAAGCAGAAAACAATAAGTAACAAGTGTTTAAATAAAAACGTTAGGCAGATAAACAATTATATAAAATAACCAAAATCACTTCCTCGATTATTTCAAACCTTTAAATATCCTCCATGTTTTGTTTTTTTACATTAAAGTTCAAAACCTCCTTTAACGACTTTAAACACTTTAAAATGTCTTCAGGGGTGTGAGAGTAATGCTAAGCTAACGCTAGCCGCTCCTTCCCATTGAAAACACCGGGGAAGTGAAGCTATCAGGCTAGCGGAAGCTGTTTACCTACATTAGTAAACAACCCCTGAGACAAACAAACAAGAAAACAACCGGACACAAACAGGCTCACTGTGCTCGGGAGGAACAGAACCGGAAGCAGGCGGAGAGTCGAGGAGCAGCTTCGGTGTTTTTCACACTTTATTCTCCGCAGTATTCTCCCCTAGAGACGCGTGCGCGCTGCGGGGCCTCTGCGTCCGGTCACCGCGGTCCTCTGCCGTCCTCCGCCGGGCTCATTCCCTCCGCTTCTCCGGGGTTTTCTCCGCTGTTTCCCCGGTTATTCCCTCCGGTCGTCCGGCTGCTGCTAGGAGGCTAACAGGGAGGGGCTTCCGGCGGAAACGGAAATATGCGTGTGTTTGTGTGTGTATCAAAAGACAACATAATTAACATTGAATATTTGAAGATCAGGAATAATATTGAAGGGCGAGTGCATTATTTATTTAGGTATTTTATGTCCTTATTTATTTATTTTTATTTTTATTTATTTATTAAGTTAATTAATTAATTTAGTTTTTTTAATATAATTATGTCGCTTCTCATTCGTGTTTCTTTAGTATTTAAAGTTGTGAGTTCAGTTTATTTTTGTTGAACTTGTTATGTTTTATCAAAATGATAATTCCCATTCGCCGCTAGACTGTTAGATATTTAAAGCTCTCTACTGACCACCAGGGGGCGAATCCTGTGGAGGTACAGAAGTCTATGCTTCATGTGTTAAAGCTGAATTCTCTCTACTAACCACCAGGAGGCGACTCCTCTGGTTGTATATAAGTCTATGCTTATGTGTTAAAGCTGCATTCTCTCTCCTGACCACCAGGGAGCGACTCCTCTGGTTGTATAGAAGTCTATGCTTCATGTGTTAAAGCTGCATTCTCTCTCCTGACCACCAGGGGGCGACTCCTCTGGTTGTATAGAAGTCTATATAAATGACTCTACTTCTCTTGATTTATTCCCTCAGTAAACATTGTAAACATGAGTTCATGGTCTCAATCTCTAGTGTCAAGCCTTCTTCAATACAGCATGATGTACATTTAGTAAATTATGGTCATTTAGAGTTAAACAGACCATAAATCAGGGTATGCTTCAGGGCGGGGTAATTTAGTCAGAAGATATCTGATGAAAAAAGGTCTCTAACATTTACTTTGGTGACGATGAAGATAAAGAAAAGTGTGTTCAAACTCCCATTAGAGTCAATAGACTCTCCTAAAGGGGGCGGGGTCTGTGGAGAAGCTCACTGGACCCGGAAACAGGAAACTGACGCTCAGTGGGCGTTTCCTTTCTGAACCGTCTCCAACTCAGCAGACTTGTCTGGACCAATCAGCTTTCCTGTCACGAGCGACAGGCAGCTAGGGGCGTGGCTTGGACGTGCGGGGTATGTGTGCGGGTGCGTGCGCCTGCGTGTGTGTGACAACACAATGATGCGTCTGTTGGTTCATAATAACAATGGCGGCTCCTGAAGTGAGCTTAGATGCTACAATAGCGTCAGAACTACAGAGTATAATCTTTCTCTCTGCACCTGACTCGCTTTAATAAGAGTTTGATTGACAGATGGTTCATCTAATTACCTGCAAATAACTTTCTGATGACGGCTTCGCAGGTGTTCTTTTTACCTGTAAAACCTGAAAAGTCCAGCCAATAGGAGCAAAGAGTGGGCGGGGCTTGTTACCAGAGGAATGAAACCACAGTTTCTGTCTAACCGGTTCATGACAGACAGCTTCAGGCACTTTTTACCAAACGTTAGATTCATTTAAAACATGTAGAAACAAAATGAACACATATATCTAATATTATTAGATATTTTTTATTATTTATTCTACATTAAAAAAACACGGAAGAGTTACATAATACAAACTCCCCAGAGAATAAACAGAGTTGGGGGAGGAGTCAGCAGGTAGAACAGGTTCGGGCGAGGCTTACAGTGAAAAGGAGAGAGAGAATCAGAGTTTCATCTTGTTTGTTACTTTATTACACTACGCCGGCAGAAGAGAAGAAGAAACAGGATTACAAAGAAGAAGAAGAGAAGAAACAGGATTAAAAATAAGAAGAAGAGAAGAAACAGGATTAAAGAAGAAGAAGAAGCAGCAGCTGCGGATTCTGAACAGGTGAGGTCTGGTGACGTACACTTCACGTTTTGTAGTTGTCTTCAGTATTTCAGTGGTTATTGTACATCTATATGTATTTGTACATATATGTATATTTGTACATGTAAAAATAGATATAGATGTACAAATATATGTATTTGATCAGAGCCAGGAGACACGTTGATTCCATCTTAACTGATATTAACTAATAACTAATAGTAGGTCTTTCACTGGGTCTGCTGCCCGTCTGTCTATCTGTCTGTCTGTTGTCAGTTGACAAACAGGCTTTGTGTAGCACTGTTAGCATTAGCACGCATTAGATTAGCACGCATTAGATTAGCAACAACATTTTCCCAATAAAAGTCTCACTGACCTGATTTTATGAAACAGTTATGTTTACAGTTGAATAGGTAAATAAATAACAGTAGAGTACATTTAAAGTAAAGTAGTTTTGTAATGTAAAGATTTTTTGTAAAGTAAAGTGAAGTGAATTAGTTTTGTAAAGTGAAGTGAAATCTATTATTCTTATCTGAATTTATATTCTATATGTATTTATAGGTACAAATACATATAGATGTACAAATACCTGTATTTGATCAGAGCCAGGAGACGCGTTGATTCCATCTTAACTGATATTAACTAATAACTAATACTAGCTCTTTCACTGGGTCTGCTGTCTGTCTGTCTGTCTGCCTGCCCGTCTGTCTGCCTGTCTGTCTGTTGTTGGTTAACAAACAGGCTTGTGTAGCACTGTTAGCAAGTTAAGTGAAATCTATTCTTCTCTGAATATATATTCTGTATGTATTTGTACATATATGTGTATTTGTAAATGTACAAATACATATAGATGTACAAATACATGTATTTGATCAGAGATCAGAGCCAGGAGACACTTTGATTCCATCTTAACTGATATTAACTAATAACTAATAGAATAGTAGCTATTTCACTGTGTCTGCCTGCCTGTCTGTCTGTTGTCGGTTCACAAACAGGCGTGTAGCAGTGTTAGCATGTTAGCATTAGATTAGCAACAAGATTTTCACAATAAAGGTCTCACTGAGCTGATTTTATGAAACAGGAAGTATGTTTACAGTTGTATAAGTAAATAAATAACAGTAAAGTACATTTAAAGTAAAGTAGTTTTATAAAGAGAAGTGAAATAGTTTTTTTAAGTAAAGATAAGTGAAATCTATTGTTCTTATCTGAATTTATATTACACTATGTAGTCCAAGTATCAGTTAATCATTCTCTCCCTCTCTCCTCTTAGAGCTCTCTTGCCGTGCCTGATTGGACGGCTTCCTGATTGAACCGCTTCCTGGTTGGACGGCGTCACCATGTCATCAAACATCCACGTCTCCCCTGACAACCCGTACGGTCAGGTGACCATCCCCCGGGCCAAGCTCCGCCTCACCGATGACGCCGGCATGGTGATAGCCAATCCGGGGGCTCTGAGCAGCAACGACTTGAACCCATACGTGTCAAGCTCCTCCCCCCCGCCGTACGTGGTGAAGGAGGCTGGCGGGGAGGAGGTGGGGGGGCGGTGCCCCGCCTGCTGCTACCGCTGCCGAAGGAGGAAGTGATGTCGCAGCAGCAGGAGCAAGTGACGTCACAGCAGCAAGAGCAAGTGACGTCACAGCAGCAAGAGGATTGTGATTGGCTTCATTTACCAAAGAAGAAACGGTGCTTTCCATTATGCTAACGTTTCTCCTCGAGTCCTAGCGCCTCCCAGCGAGGATGTGAGGAAGAGGAAGGGAGGACGAAGGAGCCGTAATCCTTGTTTCTGTAGCGCGTGTGGAGCTGTGGCGTTTATACATGACCTCCGTGAAGGACACACCTGTGCTTCCTCGCCCTTAGCTCCTCCTCATCGATTGGAGGATCCTCGATGGCGGCGGCGGGTCACGTGATGAAGTTAAAGTTAGCGTAATGAAAAGCATCCACGCAGGAACCAAGGAAGCAAAAAACTACATCATATTTAAACTTCCTGTTTGAGTTGATCGAGATTTATTTTTTAAAGAGCCTTTAGAAACATTTAAAGATTTAAAAAGTGATATGCAGGAACTTCTATTTACTGAAGAAGACCATGAGAAACCACTGAAAGACGAGTTTAGATTTATTAATAATAATAATAATAATAATAATAATGTACAGTGATCGGGATTAAATATGTGAACGTGGGATTATAAAAGATTATTGAATAAAATAAAATGTTTTCACTTTTTTTCTATATATATATATATATATATATATATATATAAAAAGATGCAATAACCTTTATTATTATTATTATTATTATTACTATTATTATTATTCTTTGAAACAACATAAACATTTTCATTAATTGAAAAATATAGTCACTATAGATTTGTTTGTTTTTTTGTAAAATGAATCCGATCGATAATCTCTGAAATCGACCGATTCTGAAATAAGGTGTAACATGAAGTTAATAAATCCCATAATGTTTAGTGATATAATATAAATATGAATCTCTGATCAAATGAACGTTCTGTGCTCACGAACAAGTTCGTGATGTTTTAGTATTTTATATATATTTTATATTTTATACATTTTTCCTTCTTCTTCTGCTGGGAGAAGTAAATTATTTAGATTTTGAGGAAGTTTCCAGACAGTATTTATATTTTTGATTTGTAACATTTTAGTATGAAGGAGTTTTTAAACTATAAATGCAGAAAAAATAAAGAATGGAATCAAAGTATGTTAATTAACTGTAAAACTCGTGTGCAGGAAATAAAGATAATGAATGTGTATGTTTATGTTTCACGTCGTATTATTTATGCTGAATGTTTACAACAAACATCTCTGATCTCAGAATTATATTTATATCAAAACACAACATATTTAACATTGAATATTTAAAGATCAGGAATAATATTGAAGGGCGAGTGCATTATTTCTTTAGGTTTTTTATGTCCTTATTTATTTATTTTTATTTTTATTTATTTATTAATTAATTTAGTTTTTTTAATATAATTCGGTCGCTTCTCATTATGGTTTCTTTAGTATTTAAAGTTGTGGGTTCACTTTATTTCTTCGACTGGCTACTTGTTGTTGTTTGTTGAATTGATTGGTCAGGGTAATTAATATTAAATATCATTTTGGGATTCATACTAATAATAAAGATATAAATGTTATTTTTGTTATTTTTATTATAATGAACTTTAATAATGTTCATTAATTTGAATTATCTCTTTTAATACACTTTATTATTTTTAATAAAGAACTCGATCATATGTCATTAAACATTATTTCTTATAATAAACTTGATCATTTACCTTTATTCATTCTTATAATTAACTTCATTTTTTTTATAATTACCTTTATTATTTCTCATAATTAACTTTTGTTCTCATAATTATCATAATCAACTTAATTTTTTTAATTAATTAACGTTATTATTTTTTCATAATTAACTTTATTATTTTAAATAATAAACTTAATTAATTCTCTGAATAAACTTTATTAATTATCTAATTAAATAGATTTTCCGTCTGTGTGTCTCTGTTGCTAGGCGACCACAGTCAGTGAGCTGTAACCTGATAGGCTGACCCTCAGCGGCCAATAGAAACCTGAGAGCTTCTCTACTTTCTATTGGCTGATCAGGTTACAGTTCAGATTATTGATGATTTAAACTTTGAATGATATTTTAATATGATTGCGTGAAATATTTTACAGTATTAAATGTTTGATGCTAACATTGATAAGTTATGTTTTATTCACACATTAAATTATGTTTTATTATTTACATAAATATTAAACCTGGTGTTAAAACAGTTTTTTCTATTCGTTTTATTGGTTTTAGTTTCATATATTTAATTTCTAAATTATAGGAACTATTCAATATTTCTATTTAAAATTTCTATTTTATAAATTATTATAATTGTTGTTTCTGTTTCTTTTAAATATATATTTAGTATTTAGAAGATGAGAATGACACATTATTACAGACACATTATATTGTTTATGTAATAACACGAATAAAAGTTATCTTTACTTCCAATTTATAAATAATAAGTGACATTCAGTATCTGCTGTCGGCCGAGCGAGTTTGAATTATTGATGAAGGCCACTCGCTCTCTCTCTGAGGCAGAAAGAAGGAGGACAACGAACAAACACAGAAGAAGAAAACAGTCGTGACGGAAGAAGAAGAAAGAGATGAAAGAAAAGGAGAGAATTTATGAGGAAAGGAAGAGGTGAGAATAAACAACACAGAAGAAGAAGGAAGAAACAACATAAGAGAAACAGCAGAAAATAAAACCTGAAGGAAATGAAAGAGTGCTGGAGAAAAAGAAGAGAAGAAGAAAAAAAATAAAGGAAAAGAGAAAAAGGAAAAAAGAGGAAACTGGAATAAAAGGAGAGAACAAGAAATGAAACATCAGATGACAAGAGAAAACTGTCAACAATAAACAAGAAGACGTGATGTGAATAAAAAGGAAGAAAATCCAGGTGAGTTCCTGTTTCTCCTAAAAAATATATTGTCCAATCACAGCGCAGCAGGTGTCGCCTCCTAAATATCTGTCTAATATACTTCACTTTATTACGTTTCCTTAATTTAGTTGCGATTCATATTTAATACAAATAAATGAATACATATATAAACCCACAAAAGAATCCAAAGGGATACAGCAGCTGTATTTAATTAATTAATTTTATCTACGTTACTATTTTACTTTAGCTAATAATACAAATAATAAAGTTTATTAAAATTCAATTTAGTGAAAATTATTAAAGTTCATTATAATAAATAATGAAGCTAATTATGAGAATTATTTATATTTCTTATGAATAATAATAACTTTCATTATGAGAGAATTAAGTTGAGATAAAATAACATTTATATCTTTATTATTATTAATCACAAATTGATATTTAATATTAATTACCCATACCAATAAATTCAACAAACAACATCAACAAGTCGGAGAAAAACTGTATATTACAATATTTGAATATATCATTTAAATTAATTAAATAATAATATCTTATTATTAATTCATATTATTTACGTCCAATAACTAATAAATCCGTGAATAGAAACACAACGTTGATGTTACAACGGAGACTTGACGCTAGCTAACTAATGCGAGCTAACGCTAACACTAGCCAATGCCAGCTAATGCTAACACTAGCTAACGCTAACACTATAGCTAATGCCAGATAATGCTAACACTAGCTAATGCCAGCTAACACTAACACTAACTAATGCATGCTAACGTTAAAACCAGCAAATAAAATTAATATTCTTCCATTGCTTTTTCTTCCCGTCTGTTAGAACAAAATGTCGGACGACAGAAAAGAGGAAGAAGAAGAGGAAGTGGAGGAAGAGGAGGAGGAAGAGGAGGAGGAGGAAGTGACCTGTCAACCCCTTCCCCCTCCCCCCTCCTCTCTTGCCTCCGAGACAATGACATCACTGAGGAGGCGGGACCTGGCGTGCATCGTGTGTTTTGGCAGCTACGACCTGGCGACGCGTTTGCCGCGGCGACTGCACTGCGGCCACGCCTTCTGCCAGGCCTGCCTGAAGAGGCTGGACACGGTCATCAACGAGCAGGTGAGCAGTGACATCATTAACGAACAGGTAGGCGGTGACATCATTAATGAGCGGGTAGGCGGTGACATCATTAATGAGCGGGTGGGCAGTGACGTCACCAGCGAGCAGGTGAGCAGTGACATCATTAATGAGCGGGTGGGCGGTGACATCATTAATGAGCGGGTGGGCGGTGACATCATTAATGAGCAGGTAGGCGGTGACATCATTAATGAGCGGGTGGGCGGTGACATCATTAATGAGCGGGTAGGCGGTGACATCATTAATGAGTGGGTGGGCGGTGACATCAATAATGAGCGGGTAGGCGGTGACATCATTAATGAGCGGGTGGGCGGTGACATCATTAATGAGCAGGTAGGCGGTGACATCATTAATGAGCGGGTGGGCGGTGACATCATTAATGAGCGGGTAGGCGGTGACATCATTAATGAGTGGGTGGGCGGTGACATCAATAATGAGCGGGTGGGCAGTGACGTCACCAGCGAGCAGGTGAGCGGTGACATCATTAACGAGCAGGTGGGCGGTGACATCATTAACGAGCAGGTGGGCGGTGATGTCATCAACGAGCAGGTGAGCAGTGACGTCATCGACTCACCTGAGCTGCTGATGTCGTCCGCCAGAGTTTAACTGATGAGTTCAGGTGTCGGCTGAAGTTCGAGCGTTGAAAGGATTCGAAGTGGAAATCTTGAATTAAATTATTGACGCTTCAAACTCACGAGATTAAAGGAGACAAAGCGTAAAACTCTGAAAGAGTTTAAGAGGATTTTGTTGTTGTTGTTAAACGGTAGAAACTTGTTGAAGCAGTTGAAGTGTCAGTATCACGGTCAAATATGAAGATAGTTGAAGTGTTAGTTTAATAGTAAAAGATGAAGACAGTTGAAGTGTTAGTTTAATGGTAAAAGATGAAGACAGTTGAAGTGTTAGTTTAATAGTAAAAGATGAAGACAGTTGAAGTGTTAGTTTAATAGTAAAAGATGAAGACAGTTGAAGTGTTAGTTTAATAGTAAAAGATGAAGACAGTTGAAGTGTTAGTTTAATAGTAAAAGATGAAGACAGTTGAAGTGTTAGTTTAATAGTAAAAGATGAAGACAGTTGAAGTGTTAGTTTAATAGTAAAAGATGACGACAGTTGAAGTGTTAGTTTAATAGTAAAAGATGACGACAGTTGAAGTGTTAGTTTAATAGTAAAAGATGACGACAGTTGAAGTGTTAGTTTAATAGTAAAAGATGACGACAGTTGAAGTGTTAGTTTAATAGTAAAAGATGACGACAGTTGAAGTGTTAGTTTAATGGTAAAAGATGAAGACAGTTGAAGTGTTAGTTTAATAGTAAAAGATGAAGACAGTTGAAGTGTTAGTTTAATAGTAAAAGATGAAGACAGTTGAAGTGTTAGTTTAATAGTAAAAGATGACGACAGTTGAAGTGTTAGTTTAATGGTAAAAGATGAAGACAGTTGAAGTGTTAGTTTAATAGTAAAAGATGAAGACAGTTGAAGTGTTAGTTTAATAGTAAAAGATGAAGACAGTTGAAGTGTTAGTTTAATAGTAAAAGATGAAGACAGTTGAAGTGTTAGTTTAATAGTAAAAGATGAAGACAGTTGAAGCGTTGGGAAACGAGACGTAATCAATGGAAGCAGATCAACGATGATAAATGGAAGCAGTTGAAGTGAAAATTCAAACTTACTTTTTAAAACCTCCACATTTGAAAAGAGTGAGATGTGTTTAAAGTAAAAATAGTTTGTGTCTAACAATGACATCATGTTAACCTCCTGTCACTACAACTCCCATAATCCTTTGCCTGCCCCCCCCCCACCCCAGGCGTGGATCCCGTGTCCTCAGTGTCGACAGAACACGCCTCGGCCCAGAGGAGGAGCCGCGGGTCTGGACCTGGACCTGGCCTCTTTCCTGGGGGTGAAGGCCCAGCAGACCTGCACCTCCTCCTGCTCCCTGTCCTCCTGGAGCTCCGGCCGCAGGGAGGGGATGCCGGCCGGGGACACGGCCCAGGACGGGAAGCCGTGGCTGGGGAAGGAGGTCCCCGACGACAGCTGGTCCCACGGAGGTCTAGCTGAGCCGCGGTTCCAGCGCTACGGAAACTGCTGCCCGCCGCCGTCCTATTGGCTGTGCTGCTTGTTCTGCTGCCCAGGGCGGGGCTAAGGCTGACCAATGAGAGTGGTCGCTTTAGTTGTCCCTTTGTATTCCGAGTAGCGTCATAAAAACTCTTTAATAAAATAACATGTGACTTATTTCTGAGGTTCATAAATCACAAGAAGAAACAAGAAGAAAACTGAAAAGAAAGGAACTTAAATAAAACATTAATTAAAAAAGTATCAAAAGTATTTATACTAATAATAATATATTATCATTGGAATAAAGACAAGGCTGCTGAGAAAGGAATATTTATTCAGAATTACATATTTTACAAAATTATAGATCTTAACTAATTAAAACGTTAGCATTGAGTAACATGATCTTTTTGTCCAATCACAGGCAACCTAATCGGCTTTGACAGCTCCGATTGGTTAAAAGTAGAAACAAAAAGGACCTTTTTGAACAATAAAGCTTCAGGCATTCAAACTACGTCAGTGGACAGAGTATTTTTTATTTCAGACGAGACGGGACAGAAAAAAAAAAAAACACAGAGCTTTGGCGTTCAACACCCCCCCACACCCCCGCCCCCCCGCCCTCCCCACCCATGAGGCACAAGGCTTTCTGGGAGTCTGAGTCCTCTTTATGTCCTCCACAGGTCATTTGTTACTGAGAAAAAAATTCCCACAATGCCACAAACGATACCTGTCTTTTATCAGACAGCAGCAGTTACTCATCTTCATGCCCCTCCCTCTGAGCATGCAGCTGGGCCAATCAGAGGCTGCCGAGTCCTTCCCCCACTCTAATTCGCTGGCCCGGCTGCAGACTGAAGCTGAAGTCTTTGGGAGCTTCGAACAGCAGAACGATGGTGGAGCCGAGGTTAAACTCCCCCACCGCCGCCCCCTTCTGCAAGACCACGCCCCCTTCTCCATCCGCCTTCAACGATTGGCCGTCGATGGTGACGTAGCTGTGGTCGTGGAATGAACCTTTATTATAGCGAGGAACGTTGGTCTGAAGCTCCTGAGGACGAAACACAAAAAACATATATTATATATTAATGTTGTGAATATTATATTTTTATTATTCATATTGTATATTAATATTAACTTTATTAATGCAATAACTCAATCTCATTAACAGACTAATTGTAACATGGAGACACAAACTGGTAAAGGTTCTAACTGTATGACATTGTAAAACTACAGTTAACATTCCCAGACATATTAGTATACATTTATATGATAATAAATGAATAAATACTGGAATAAGAAAGTTAGTTTATAAAAAATAGATTTAAAAAAACCCAGAAAATGTTTCTAAATACTATTACTAATATTGTATATTGGTAATATACAATAAAAAAATAGTCAAAAGAAATACCATAAAAGGATCAAATTGGCTTAATCATAAAACTCTATTAAAGTAGAAATAGTCAAACCTAATGTCTCACCTGGTCGAAGTAAACTCTGATGGAGCCGACGTTTGTGGCCCCGACCGCCGTTAACGAGAAGAAGCCGTGCTGCCATTGGCCGGTGAGCGCCACGCGCTCGTTAAGGCAGAAGAGCTCTTTGACCAAACGAGCCACGCCGGGGTTAACGGACAGTAACGAGCCTAATGAGGAGGAGGAGAGAGAGGAGGGAGGTGAGACAGGTGAGAGGGAAACAGGTGGGAGGTGAGACACGTGTGAGGTGAGAGAGACACAGGTGAGAGAGAAAGGTGAGAGAGAGAGAGACAGGTGAGAGAAATAGAGAGTGAGACAGAGAGTGAGACAGGTGAGAGGGAAACAGGTGGGAGGTGAGACACGTGTGAGGTGAGAGAGACACAGGTGAGAGAGAAAGGTGAGAGAGAGAGAGACAGGTGAGAGAAATAGAGAGTGAGACAGAGAGTGAGACAGGTGAGAGGTGAGACAGGTGAAGGTTGTGAGCAGAACGTGAAAGTAGAAACAGGAACAGGTTCTCACCTGGGAAGTGACGGCGAAGCTCCACCTTCCAGTCTGCGGGCGAATGGAAACAGTGATAGTCACCTGGAGCCAGGTAGACCACCACGTGGAACAGGTCGTTGTCAGGAGACGACAGCAAGAGGTCTCTGAAGGACGACGTGGAGTCTGAAGAAGAGGAATCAGTCTTTGACAGGATGTGGACCCAAATCAAGACCAACAAGTCCCAAATCAAGACCATTGAGTCCCAAATCAGGACAAACAGGTCTCAAATCAGGACCAACAAGTCCCAAATCAAGACCATTAAGTCTCAAATCAAGACCATTGAGTCCCAAATCAGGACAAACAGGTCTCAAATCAGGACCAACAAGTCCCAAATCAAGACCATTAAGTCTCAAATCAAGACCTTTGAGTCCCAAAAGTCTTTTGGTTATTTATTCTATAAACTCCTTTTAAAATATGTTTTCTTGTGATTCACATCCTGAAAACAATCAATAAATCTGATCCGGTTCATTAAAGTCACCTGACACCGGAGCAGTCAGGTGACTTTAATGAACCGGATCACCTGTGGAGCTTCCCGTCTGAACAGCTGTGAGCAGCACAAGCGGCCATGTTGGTTGTTTATGTTGGTGGTGTGTTGGTGGTATTTACCGTTGCTCCGCCTCTTCTGTGGACCCAGGAAGTTCTCCAGACTGTATGTGACCCCCTTCACCTGCTCCACCTCCGAGTTCTTTACTTGACCGAAGTGGAGGATTTTCCCGTCAGCCGGAGAAATCTGTCGGAGAAAAGAGACTCAATCCAAACCCGAGCTCATTTTCATCGCCATGGAAACAGAGACGTGAACGTCATCTCTGTAGTCCGACGACTTGGGACAAAAGTGATGAAACATTCAAAGATGTAGAAGAATAAATAAATAAATAAATATATATATATATATATATATATATATATATATAGGAGGAGGACGAGGAATAGGAATAGAAGAAATGGAGGAGAAAGAGGAATAGAAGGAGAAGGAGGACGAGAAGGAGGACGAGGAAGAGGACAAGGAAGAGGAAGAAGAAGAAGAATAAGAAGAAGGAGGGAGGAGTTTTACCAGACAAGAGTTGGCGCAGAGTGGTCGGACCGCCGGTTTGAGACGTCGACGGAAGAATTCCCCCAGATTCCTGTACTGATGTAAATCCTCCACGGCGGCTTCCTATTGGACGAGAGAGACGAGCATGAAAAAAGAGCGGGGGAGGGGGGAGATTTCAAACTTGTGTCAAAAACTCAGTTATCAAGACAAGAATTATGATAATTTGTTCACTTCATCCACATTAAAATGTTGTATTTCTTTCCTCCAAATTGGAGATTTCTTCAGCGAGTATTTGAGTCGATGTTTTGATGCACTGTGGGATCTATTTTGTTATAATTTTAAAAAATCTGTGTCACTTGATAAAACACGAGCCGACTCTGAGCCTCTGATTGGTTGAGGTTCTCCTCACCTGCATGTTGACTCCGAAGGTCCAGATGTAGAGCGAGTAGACCGGCTTTCGCAGCCAGTTGGGGAGCTCCACCCCGTTCAGCCGGCCCCAGGCCCGAGAGAGGAGGCGGGTCGGGAAGGAGCGGTACAATGCCACCTAGTGCACCAAGCAGGGAACTACGTGTGAAATATTACTCTTTGGTTTTGGGAAAAGAAATTATAATAGTATACCAATCTGAAGAGAAAAGGAGAAGATGGAAGAATGAGGAGTATAGAGACAAGGTAAAATAAGGATCAGTAGAAAAGAAAAGAAGAGAGAGAAATAAGTAAAATCAGAAAAGAAAGTTTATTCAGTTATTTTATTCTCTTACCTTCTGGCTTTAACAGCAGCAAACTGGTAAACTAAAATAAATACCTGAGAGTGACTGTACACCTTCCATAGAGGAGTCACTGTACACCTTCTAAAGTAGAGTCACTGTACACCTTCCAAAGTAGAGTCACTGTACACATTCTACAGTAGAGTCACTGTACACCTTCTAAAGTAGAGTCACTGTACACCTTCCATAGAGGAGTCACTGTACACCTTCTACAGTAGAGTCACTGTACACATTCTACAGTAGAGTCACTGTACACATTCTACAGTAGAGTCACTGTACACCTTCCATAGTAGAGTCACTGTACACATTCTACAGTAGAGTCACTGTACACCTTCTAAAGTAGAGTCACTGTACACCTTCCATAGAGGAGTCACTGTACACCTTCCATAGAGGAGTCACTGTACACCTTCTAAAGTAGAGTCACTGTACACCTTCCATAGAGGAGTCACTGTACACCTTCTACAGTAGAGTCACTGTACACCTTCTAAAGTAGAGTCACTGTACACCTTCCATAGAGGAGTCACTGTACACCTTCTACAGTAGAGTCACTGTACACCTTCCATAGTAGAGTCACTGTACACCTTCCATAGAGGAGTCACTGTACACCTTCTACAGTAGAGTCACTGTACACCTTCCATAGTAGAGTCACTGTACACCTTCTACAGTAGAGTCACTGTACACCTTCCATAGTAGAGTCACTGTACACCTTCCATAGTAGAGTCACTGTACACCTTCTACAGTAGAGTCACTGTACACCTTCCATAGTAGAGTCACTGTACACCTTCCATAGTAGAGTCACTGTACACCTTCTACAGTATAGTCACTGTACACCTTCTACAGTAGAGTCACTGTACACATTCTACAGTAGAGTCACTGTACACCTTCTAAAGTAGAGTCACTGTACACCTTCTAAAGTAGAGTCACTGTACACCTTCCATAGAGGAGTCACTGTACACCTTCTAAAGTAGAGTCACTGTACACCTTCCAAAGTAGAGTCACTGTACACATTCTACAGTAGAGTCACTGTACACATTCTACAGTAGAGTCACTGTACACCTTCCAAAGTAGAGTCACTGTACACATTCTACAGTAGAGTCACTGTACACCTTCTACAGTAGAGTCACTGTACACCTTCTAAAGTAGAGTCACTGTACACCTTCTACAGTAGAGTCACTGTACACCTTCTACAGTAGAGTCACTGTACACCTTCCAAAGTAGAGTCACTGTACACATTCTACAGTAGAGTCACTGTACACATTCTACAGTAGAGTCACTGTACACCTTCTACAGTAGAGTCACTGTACACCTTCTACAGTAGAGTCACTGTACACCTTCCATAGTAGAGTCACTGTACACCTTCTACAGTAGAGTCACTGTACACCTTCCATAGTAGAGTCACTGTACACCTTCCATAGTAGAGTCACTGTACACATTCTACAGTAGAGTCACTGTACACATTCTACAGTAGAGTCACTGTACACATTCTACAGTAGAGTCACTGTACACCTTCTAAAGTAGAGTCACTGTACACCTTCTAAAGTAGAGTCACTGTACACCTTCCATAGAGGAGTCACTGTACACCTTCTAAAGTAGAGTCACTGTACACCTTCCAAAGTAGAGTCACTGTACACATTCTACAGTAGAGTCACTGTACACATTCTACAGTAGAGTCACTGTACACCTTCCAAAGTAGAGTCACTGTACACCTTCTACAGTAGAGTCACTGTACACCTTCCATAGAGGAGTCACTGTACACCTTCTACAGTAGTCACTGTACACCTTCTAAAGTAGAGTCACTGTACACCTTCTACAGTAGAGTCACTGTACACATTCTACAGTAGAGTCACTGTACACATTCTACAGTAGAGTCACTGTACACCTTCTACAGTAGTCACTGTACACCTTCCAAAGTAGAGTCACTGTACACCTTCCAAAGTAGAGTCACTGTACACCTTCCAAAGTAGAGTCACTGTACACATTCTACAGTAGAGTCACTGTACACATTCTACAGTAGAGTCACTGTACACCTTCTACAGTAGAGTCACTGTACACCTTCCAAAGTAGAGTCACTGTACACCTTCTACAGTAGAGTCACTGTACACCTTCCAAAGTAGAGTCACTTTACACCTTCTACAGTAGAGTCACTTTACACCTTCTACAGTAGAGTCACTGTACACCTTCCATAGTAGAGTCACTGTACACCTTCCAAAGTAGAGTCACTTTACACCTTCTACAGTAGAGTCACTGTACACCTTCCATAGTAGAGTCACTGTACACCTTCCAAAGTAGAGTCACTGTACACCTTCTACAGTAGAGTCACTGTACACCTTCTACAGTAGAGTCACTGTACACCTTCCATAGAGGAGTCACTGTACACCTTCTAAAGTAGAGTCACTGTACACCTTCTACAGTAGAGTCACTGTACACCTTCCATAGAGGAGTCACTGTACACCTTCTAAAGTAGAGTCACTGTACACCTTCTACAGTAGAGTCACTTTACACCTTCTACAGTAGAGCCACTGTACAAAGAACAGAGTACCTGAACAGAGTACCTGAGCAGTTAAAGAACAGAGAACCTGAACAGAGTACCTGAGCGGGTAGAGAACAGAGAACCTGAACAGAGTACCTGAGCGGGTAGAGAACAGAGTACCCAAACAGGTAGAGAACAGAGTACCTGAGCAAGTAGAGAACAGAGAGCCTGAACAGAGTACCTGAGGAGGTAGAGAACAGAGTACCTGAGCGGGTAGAGAACAGAGTACCTGAACAGGTAGAGAACAGCGTACCTGAGCAGGTAGAGAACAGAGAACCTGAACAGAGTACCTGAACAAGTAGAGAACAGAGTACCTGAGCGGGTAGAGAACAGAGTACCTGAGCGGGTAGAGAACCTGAACAGGTAGAGAACAGAGTACCTGAACAGGTAGAGAACAGAGTACCTGAACAGATAGAGAACAGAGTACCTGAACAGGTAGAGAACAGAGTACCTGAGCGGGTAGAGAACAGAGTACCTGAGCGGGTAGAGAACAGAGTACCTGAGTGGGTAGAGAACAGAGTACCTGAACAGGTAGAGAACAGAATACCTGAGCAGATAGTGAGTAAACTTGAGAAAAAACATTCCAATTGCATCTGACGTTTATTTTGCAATGATTGCTCATGGACCTGTAAATAGTAAATAGAGCTGTACTTATTTTTCTCTTCTAGTCTTCCGACCACTCAAAGCGATTTAACACTACATGACATCATTCACTCATTCATACACTGATGGGAGGAGCTACGGTTCCACCTGCACATCAGCAGTAACTAACATTCACACACATTTGTACACCGTAGAACAGCTACG